>NC_057798.1:352575003-352824830 GCF_018294505.1 Triticum aestivum
AGGGGCGAACCCTAGCGCCCCGCCTCCTCACTCCTCCTTCCGGCCCCCCTCCCCTGCCGCCGCCCCCAGGCGCCGCCGAGCAAAGCCCGGACGGCGTGGGTGGCGGCGGGGTCCTGCTCCCTCTGGCGCGGGCTTGGGGCGGGCGCGGGACTTGGCTGCCTTGGGGCCGGGCGGTATGGCGGCGGCTCTTCAGGTGGCGGCGAGCCGCTGTGCGGCGGCGCGGTGAAGCTCCGGCGAAGTGCCGCGGCTGCGGGGGCCATTTCCTCTGGAGGCGGCGCGTGGGTCGGCCTATGGCCCGATCTGCGGCCTGGGGGTCGGCCTCTGGCCCGGAGGTTGGGTGGAGACCTGGCTGGTCCTCTGCTGGGTGGTGGTCATCGGCAGCTCCGGATCTCTGCCCCGCGGCAGCGATGGAGGTGGCGGTGGTGGCAAAGCGTGCCGACCGAATCTGGCACAGTTTTTCCGGCGGGCGGCGCGGGTTGGGGCGGCATCTCGGCGTGGCTGCTGCTCCGATCGAAGGCGGTGGCGGCAAGGTGGCTTGGCTCTCTCGGTGTGGAGGCTTCCATTCGCCGTGCCGGCATCACAGCAGCTAGGCGGGCCGGCTGCGGCGGCTGCTGTTTTTCGGCGTCAGCTCGTTTGTAGGCGGTCCGTTCAACCATCGCTCCCTCCCCCTCCTCCTTGTCTGGTCGCTACCTTCATCGAAGGGTTGGCCCTCCCCCGGCTGTGGTCCATCGCCCGCCTCACACTCGGCAGCAAGACCGAGTCTCGCGCCCGGCAGCAGGACCAAGCTCGTCTCGTGCCCGGTGCCGCAGGATGGGTCGATGGAGACCAGTTTTGGCCGGCCTATTGGGTTTCATCGCTGGGGCCGGCAAGGGGTGCGAAAGGCGAGTCCTTTCCGCTCGTATCTTTGGTTGGGTAGCGGTGGGTCTCGAGTGAGGTGGTGTCAAGGTTTTGGATGCCGGGGCGGCTGCCCTGGTGGTGGTTCCGCGGTGCTCCTGGGCAGCCCGTGGCTCGGTGCTGCCCGGTGGCCATGGCCGTGTGGGCGGCATGGTCGCTAGGGTGTGGCTTTCGGTGGTGGTGAGTGTTGGCCAGGTGAAAACCTGATCTATGTTTGGACGGACTGGCGGTAGCGAAGCTCGTTCCTGAAGGCGTCGTTGTGGCTCTCATTGCCCATCGTGTTGCTCCAGGGGAAACTCTGATCCTTTGGTTGGGCGGTGGCGGCGCTCTGGTGTCGTAATCTTCCTGAAGGCGCCGCCTTGGTGCACACGGTTCGTCGTATGCGGCTTCATCTCTTCACGGTGGCATGTTCACGGTTGAGGACCCCGGTTGCTCTTGTAGTGCTAGGGGTGGTATTGATGCGCTCAGCGCCTATGTATCCTAGCGCTATGTATCCTGCCTTGGGTGCGTGCGTGTGTTGTGGTGGCATGCGTGGTTGATCGTTGCTTTATATATAAAGCGGGGCGAAAGGCTTTCTCGGCAACAAATGAGATATTTGCAAGGCATTCATGTCATTGTGAGATCCAGGCAACCCAAAGTAGCAATGCCAAATCCATAAATCCTCGAAGGCAACCGCTTCCAAAAGAGCTGTCGGATCATGGCATTGGCAATGCCAGGTGAATTGGCCTTGCCAAGCTGCAGGCAATTCTTCCACCTCCAATGCATACAGTCAACACTCCCAAGCATCCCAGGCCAGCCTCTTGCTTCATTCATCGCTAAAAGCATCACCATGTCCTTGGCGTTGGGTGTTCGCAGATACTGATCTCCATAAACCCTAACCACGGTATCAGCGAACGCTTTTGTGCACATTATGATTGTATCTTTGTCCATTCCAAGATACTCATCTGACATATCTACAGGAGTGCCATATGCAATCATCCAGAGTGTCGCGGTCACCTTCTAGCAATAGAAAAACCTAACAGACCCACAGTATTTCTCCGTTGCTTGAAGAACGGTTCATTGGCTTCTATGTCATCCGCAATTCGACGAAATAGCCATTGCGATGTGTGGAAGCGTCGATAGATCATGTAGGCAGGATAGGTACAACCAGGCACAAAGTAGTTAGACATGCGCAAATTATGATCGACGACTCTATTAGGATGAAATGTCAAATGACTCATCTGCAACCCCGCACACTTTCTCTTTGTTCTGATTGCCGCTGTCCATTGAGCAGCCATTAACACAATCTCATCACCTACGGTGTTCATGACCTCACTCGCAGACTCGGAGCTCGAAGACGACAACGAATCATTAAAGAACTCCTCTATCATCGGTTCCATCTACACAAACTGTGAATCCTCTGTCATCTACACGAACCAATGAGGTGCTAGATTAGTCTACCCTGAGCAAATTTGGGGAAATTTACCTTCCGGAAAGTCATCGAACAACTTGAGGTCACAGGCGTAGCCGGACGGCGGGAAGCAGGCGCGGGGCTACTGCGAAGCATGGGAGGTCGGGGAAAGGCTCACCGGAAGTGAGCAGGGCCAAATTGCGGCGGCAAGGGGGGCAGAAGCGGCACCAAACGACAGCGGCGGAAGGGGGCATGTATCCTGAAATGTCCATGGCGATTCTGAGCGCTATATCACCACGCGCAAACCTCCAAATATGGAGGCTCTCAGGATTGATTTGGAGCAGCCCCCAAAAATTATGGCAATGAAGCGCAGGATGGCGATTCTGCTAGACCCGCTTTTTTGACCAAAATCAACATAAGAGCGGTTATTCTGGAGGTCAGGCTGATGTACTCTCCTTGAGTTGCTCCAATATGTTCACTCGCAGATTTTGCTTTGTCCAGCACATATAAACATCTTCATGTATATACCTTTCGGGAAGTGCAGATGAGCCAACATGCTATACATGCGTGATTATGTCTATATTTCAGAGTCATGCTTACAAAGCCACAGAGAATAGGTGCAGATATTACTATGTGCAGAAAATATGCATGCCCTTATCCAGTTTGGAACAAGTTGAAACAGGCTAGTTAAACAAGCAACAACGAATTGTAGCCTGGCCTTGCTCCCAAAAACATGTTCAGATTTGAATTTCTCAAAAGACAACTTTGAACTAATTATGTGGAAAAGGATCCCTAAATTGATTATTGGCCTGTAACAGGTTCCCTTTGGCAGGGCCGCAGTTTTGCTGCCACAGCCAAAGTTTCAGGTCCCACTGGCAGAGCTCTTAGAAATGTGGGATCTTCTGTTGATTTCAACATAATAAAGCATTTCTTTACATTAAAAATATCTTGATTGTTCTTGCGGCTTACCATCTTTGCTATCTTGCTGAACACACACTTGTAAGGTCTTTTACCAGTTGGTTGCCAAGAAAGCAAGCCTGAAACTAAGTACTTATGTAGTTACAGTTACTAAAAACCAATTTAACTTATGGAGTCATCAAACTTAAAATCTAACAACAATTATGAGCATTTCGATCCTAAGTTCGACAGTGAATGATGGATTTAGAGCAACATCCATAGATAAACAAATCCAGACAGAGTGGCATCTATACATATTTTGACCAGAACACTCGTGCACTTACAGGTTCCACAAAAGCAATCATGAATGTAAGATGATCATATGTGCATTGTAAAAGAATCATGTAACGAGTCCTGTTAGTCTACGTTGCGCGGATACTTCAGAAAGCGCGTGTATCCAGTAGGATACTGCCCTGATACGGGCGTATCCCCGTATCGCATATCCGATACGTATTCAAGTATCCATGCAACGTAGCTGTTAGTCAGCTCAAGCAGCACCAACAGAGGCAGCAACAATATCTCTTTACGATAGTTAGGATCACTACCTAAGAATTAGGATAGAGAGTTTGAGTATTGAGCTAACTCATGGATGAACTAACCAGCTTTCATCAGACTGGCATCCACACATTGGATTAAGCAAAAAATAAAATAGTACTTGCTCAAGTAACTCCGCCTATGTTGTCTCAACATAGCTGATCCCAAGCCCAGATAAAGGAGGAGGGTTGTGATAGGCTTGGCGAGCCAACGCCAAAACTCAGCCACTCCTATGGAGATGAAACCCAGAAGAGGAAGCTAGTTATCCATGTGCCAGAACCATGAGTTGGTTGCGAGATCTTATGGGTTTCAGCTCTAGCTACCCCAACTTGTTTGGGACTAAAGGCCTTCAAGTGCAAGAACCCCTCTCCCCACTCTAAAATCATATCACATAACATCTTGCTCATCAATGAACCAAAATAAGTGCACATACAACAATGTGCGGAAAATTTGCATCCCATTTATCAACAGTTAGGAAATGGACTGCCTAATTTCGAGGGTGACTACAAATAGCAGCCTGGCCTGGTTTTAAGAAACAAGCTCAGAATTAATCGATGGACCTAATCTGAACTCAATGATGCACAACTCGACTATTAGCCTATGACAATTTCATTGATGCACGGACAAGAATTGAAGCGCTTCTGTGGTACAACCACTTCCGTGAAACATCAAAATTCTGAGGAGACAGATGCCAAAATCAGAAATGCAGGTCTCATGATGCTTTTCACACAACATAGCTTCTTTTTTTATGAATGATTCCCTGATTGTTCCCATGTCCTATCATGATGAATGTCCTTTTAACTCACTAATAGACCTAAATATACCTAGGCACACCTACTTAACCAATTGTTTCCCATGAAAACAGGATATATATTCAGTACTTATCTCGTTACTGCCACCAAACACTTTGCAAATCAATACAGACTTGTGAGATTATCCAAAATTTCAATAGTGTCAACCATAACGGAGTAGAAACTATGCCTGCAAACCCTTACAGGAACAGGTATGCAAACAGCGGCACTGTATGTCTCAAGGCAACGGCGTGTGGATGGTTTCTTATGTATGTTTCAGATGTTATTGTATGCAATCTCGCAAATGTATGTGTCAAGGCCACAGCTTGTGGAGGGTTTCTTACATACTCCCTCCGGTCCTTTTTAGTCTGCGTATAAGTTTTGTCCGGAGTCAAAGTATCTCTATTTTGACCAAGCTTATAGAAAAAAGTATCAACATTCACAATGCCAAATCCATATTGTTAGATTCATTATGAAATGTAGTTTCATAGTATATATATTTAGTGTCGTAGATGTTGATACTTTTTAATACTAGTAAATGTGTACGTACAATGCACGTTGATATTAGGTAATATATTAATTACACGTAAATATTAGGTAGGATATTATTTGCGTATTAAGTATGTGATTACCATTGGCGTTAATATTTAGTATGATATTAACTGCACACTAAACGTGTTAGAGCGCTCACCATTGAAGCAGTCTGAGTCGTTGGATTGACCTGATTTGACAGCCGGGATTTGTTGGATCTGCCCCTTTGGGTCTTTTTATATTGGTATAGATAAATTTGGTCAAACTTTGCTAAGTTCGACTTGACACAAATCTAATATGCAGAGTAAAAAGGACTGGAGGGAGTATGTTTCAGCAGCACTTGTCAGTTTAGAATCTTACTAAGAGGTGCCTGCGTTATTTAGCTTATTATCAAAACAATATGTATTGCTCGTAAGTCTTAAGGCTGGTTGTAATGGGGAGTATCATATACTAGTATCATGCATATGATACTAGTGTATGATACTACCTCCCTAATGCTTAGTATCATATATTAGTATCATGTAGTACTTTATTTATTGACATGCATGACACATAATAGCATAGCATTTATTATGATACGGTATCATGATATGATACTCAACTCTCTCTTTCTTCATTTAATTTTATGACACCTCATCAGAATTGCCTAGTTGGCATGCATGATACTAGTTATGATACTACCATTACAACCAGCCTAATTGACGACTATACTGATGAACTCATCAAATATTCCGCCCAATAAATACTGAAATTGACTCAGAGCCGGCGCACATTGATTAATCTCTAACCGCAACTTTGATTTAGCATCTGAATTTAATTCAGATCCTCCCATATAAGCCAACTGATCTCTTATGTAGCTTCAAGCCAGAGAATACACCTAACTTGCTGCTAATCTTGGGTGGGCCTACAGAACAACAAAAGGGAGCTACAGCTAATCAAGCAAGAATCTTTCTGGCGGGCTCACCTTCTCCTTGACGGCGTCCTCCTTCGCAAGGACTTGCTGCCGCCGGCGCGCGGTGACAGGGTCCGCGTCAGCTGCGTCCTCGATCTGCTGCTTCCACTCGAACTGCGACGTGATGATGAGCACGATCAGGAGGCAGACCAGCACTACAGGCCTCGTATTCATCACCACGCTGGGACGGCGCCAAACAATCCAGCGACCCTGAATCGCAACCTCCTCGGTAGGCCTGCTCACATCAATTTGAAGTCACGGAGTGGAGTCAAGAAATGGAACGGGATGCAATAAAGGGGAATTAGTTGGGCCAAGAACTAGTAAGGATTACCAAGAAACCAACAGATCCCCGGTTAGACAAGAAGGCTGCAGATGTTAGAAGGGCTCCCGGCCGAAGGCGGGTGATGCCGGCGGATGGAGGCGGTCAGGCTGACGGGGGAGATGGTCGTGGCCTGGTGGGAAAGAGAGGGGAATCGAGCGCGTGGGTCGGAGGAAGACCGACTTTTTTAGTAGGGCAATTACGAATACGATGGTAAAGTTTGATGACTGTTTTGTAAGACAACTTTTTTTTAACCGGGATTATTCATACACCCGCATGCATGCAAGAAAAAATGAGAAGGAAGTAGCACAGTGTCAAATAAGTTGGTAGTACGAGGAAACAACATTAATTTTTGCCTTGATCTCTACTCGTAATGTCTCAGTTGGTAGCCTCCGTTCCACGATTAATTTTCGTCCCATCTCTTTTGGTTCTTTTTCGTCCTTCCTTCCACCTCCCGCATACCGGATCTTGTTATTTTTGGATGTTTGAGCACCCTAGACGGTTGAGGTCACCTCGGAGCCATAGTCCATTGTGGTGAAGCTTCGTGGTGTCATTGGGAGCCTCCAATTAAGTTGTGGAGATTGCCCCAACCTTGTTTGTAAAGGTTCGGTCGCCGCCTTCAAGGGCACCAATAGTGGAATCACGGCATCTCGCATTGTGTGAGGGCGTGAGGAGAATACGGTGGCCCTAGTGGCTTCTTGGGGAGCATTGTGCCTCCACACCGCTCTAACGGAGACGTACTTCCCCTCAAAAGTAAGGAACTTCGGTAACACATCCTCGTCTCCACCGGCTTCACTCTTGGTTATCTCGCGCCTTTACTTTTGCAAGCTTACTTGTGTTGTATCCCTTGCTTGCTCGTGTGCTTGTTGTTGTTGCATCATATAGGTTGTTCACCTAGTTGCATATCTAGACAACCTACTTTGATGCAAAGTTTAATTTGGTAAAGAAAAGCTAAAAATTGTTAGTTGCCTATTCACCCCCCTCTAGTCAACTATATCGATCCTTTTACCTTTGTTCAGGTAAATCAGACAGAGATGGGGACTATAGGTGTCCTCTCTTTTTACCCATCATTGTTATTGTTAATGAGTCTAACAATGAACTGGCTACATCTCTATCTTTTCACCTTTGTCACCAGAGAGATTCTCAAAGGTGAGCCATTTCGTTGCGGATTGTCCTTACGAGAAGCGGGAAGACAATGGTGGCAAGTTCATCCGAAAAGACAAAGCCAAGTCCTTCCCCAACAAGAACAACTTCACCAAGAAGACTCCTACTCGTGGGTTGGTGGTTCAAGAAGAATACCATGAGGATGACGATGATGATGAAAATGGAGAAGCAATGGTCATGGCCTCCATTGCCATTGCTACCACTCCCCGGGTGTCTCTATTTGATTCACCCAACGAGAACATCACCGCCAAGTGCCTCATGGCTAAAGCCCCTAACAAGGTAACCCCCAACATCAAAACCACCATCATTATTAATCCCTCTTTGGAGGGTTTCATTGGTGAACATGAGGGGTCTAATGAGGATGTGAATGAATTTGAGTCATTTATGAGTAAGCTCAAGGGCAAATCCAAGAAGCACTTTGTTGCTCTCTTGGAACAACTTGGTGAAGCCAATGACATGATCGAGGCTCACGAAGAAACCATCTCTAAGATGGAAGGTCATAGTCGTGACTATGCCGATGAGATATCGGATCTCTCTAATGCTCTTGAGGAAGAGCGTGGGCATCGTTTGACTCTTGAGGAGTCATACAACGATGACCATGCTAAGTTAAAGAAAGATCTTGATCATGCTCTTGTCGTGTCTCGTGTGATAACTTTCGAGAAGGCTAAACTTGGGGTTGATCATGCTAGACTCAAGGAGGAGTTTGATGTACTTGACATGGCCCACAAGGTCTTGAAGGGTGCTCACGCTAACCTCAAGGAGTCTCATGCTCAACTCCAAGTTAAGCTAACCAAGGAAAAGGCCACCTTTCCTCATATGGTATTAATTGATAATGCATATGCTACTGACCCGTGTTGTGAGTATGTGCATCTTGTGGAGGAGAATGCCAAGTTGAAGGATCAACTTGAGAAAGGCCTTGTGACATGCATTCAAGGTGAGAAGAACCTCAACGACCTTTTGAGCAATTGAAAGGAAGTTGTGGCCAAGAAGGGAATTGGTTTGCTCCCAAATCCAAGAATAAGAAGAAGAACGACAAGACCAAACGACCTCCTCCTCTCAAGCAAACTTTTGTGAAAGAGGGAGAGGGTGCTCCTAAGGAGAAGAAGGAAAATGTGAAGGGTGTTGATGTCAAAAAGGGCAAAACCATCTCTTCGAACAAAGCCGGCAAATTTAACCCGTCATATGTGTTGTGCCGTGCTAGTGATGGGCATGTTTATGCTAAATTTGTTGGTTCTCCTTATGAGTACATTGAATGGTCTATTTGGGTTCCTAAGACCCTTGTTACTAACATCAAAGGACCCATTACTAAATGGGTACCTAAAACCAAGCATTGATCTCTTGTAGGTGTTTGCTTCCGGTGGGGGATCATGGTTGCTCGATGGTGGAGCAACAAATCATATGACCGGGAGCAAGGATTTGGTGGTGGACGTGCAAAAGATTCCATCTATGCCCACCAATGTCGAGTGGGGTGATGCCTCACATTCTAAGGTATTGGGTCTTGGCAAGGTTGTCATTTCTCATGATCTAACGATCGAGAAAGTCATGCTTGTTGAGTCCCTTGCATACAATTTACTTTCCGTTCGTCAACTTGCACTCATGGGTTTTGCCACTTTCTTTGACATTGATACCGTGGCCCTCTTGTGAAGCAAGACTCTTAAAGTAGCCTTTGTTGGGCATGTCGAGAACGGTCTCTATGTGATAAACTTTTCGGAGCGACCCACTAAGACCGCGACATGCCTAATGGCTAAAGTTGACGTGGGATATCTTTGGCATCGCCGTTTAGCCCACGTCAATATGAGATCTTTGCAAAGTCTTCTCAAGGGGGACCATGTCTGTGGACTAACAAATGTTAGTTTTGCCAAAGATCGTGCTTGCAGTGCTTGTATTGAAGGAAAGCTTCATGAGAAGGCTCACCCTCCCACGACCATCATCTACTCGAAGAGACCCTTGGAGCTCCTTCACATGGATCTCTTTGGGGCCCCATATTTTGATAGTCTTGGAGGTAGAAAGTATTGCTTGGTGATTGTGGATGATTATTCAAGATACACTTGGGTATACTTCTTCAAGAGGAAGAGTGAGACTCAACAAACCGTCATCAACTTTGCAAATGAAGCTCAACGTCAACATGATGCAAAGATCTTGACAATAAGAAGTGACAACGGCACCGAGTTCAAGAACTACACCTTGGATGAGTTTCTTAGTGATGAGGGGATCAAGCATCAATATGCTGCACCATATACCCCTCAACAAAATGGTGTCGTGGAGAGGAAGAACCAGACATTGATGGATGCGGCAAGGACCATGATGGCGGAGTTCAAGTCTCCATACAACTTTTGGGCCGAAGCCATCAACACAGCGTGTCATGCATCCAATCGGCTCTATCTCCGCAAAGGCTTGAACAAGACTCCTTATGAGATACTCACCGGTAACAAGCCCAATCTCAAGTACTTCCGGGTGTTTGGGTGTAAGTGTTTCATTCTCAAGAAAGGTGTTCGTTTGTCTAAATTTGAGGCTAGAGCTTATGAGGGCATATTTGTTGGTTATGCTACAAACTCTCATGCTTACCGTGTTCTCAACAAGTCCACCGGACTCACTGAGGAGATGTGTAACGTGGAGTTTGATGAAAATAACGGCTCCTGAGTGGAGCAAAGTGGTACTTGTGATGTAGGTGATGAAATTCCTCCCCAAGCCATAAGAAGAATGGGTATTGGTCATATTCTACCCATTGAGGAACCCCTTGTGGCTGAAGGAGAAGGACAATGCTCCACTCAAGTGGAGCCTTCACCTTCCCAAGACCCACACGCTTCCAAAGAACAAAGTGAAGGCCCTCAACCACGTGAACAAGACCAAGGACAAGATCAACCTCAAGATGGTGGTGAACCACCAAATGACGTCCAAGGTCAAGTTCTCCCCTCGAGCAAGTTCAAGATCAAGAGCAAACTCAAGATTTTGAACAAGCTCAAGACGGCGCTCAAGATAATCAAGTTAATCCTCCTCCTTCCACATCTGAGGAGGAATTAGAGCGTCGTGCCGTGAAGATTGCTTCCAAGCTCACCACCAAAGGTCATCTCATGGAGAATGTGGTTGGAAGCCTAAGAAAGGGGGTAAGCACTCGTAGACAATTAGCAAACTATTGTGAACATCACGCGTTTGTCTCTTGTGTTGAACCCCAAAAGGTCTATGAGGTGCTCGAAGATCCGGATTGGCTCAATGCCATGCATGAAGACCTCAACAACTTCGAGTACAACAAGGTGTGGAGATTGGTGCCAAGGCCTAAGAAAGGGGGTAAGCACTCGTAGACAATTAGCAAACTATTGTGAACATCAGCGTTTGTCTCTTGTGTTGAACCCCAAAAGGTCTATGAGGCGCTCGAAGATCCGAATTGGCTCAATGCCATGCATGAAGAACTCAACAACTTCGAGTACAACAAGGTGTGGAGATTGGTGCCAAGGCCGTCGGGGAACCACAACGTCATTGGAACCAAGTGGATATTCAAGAACAAGCAAGATGCTCATGGGAACATCATTCGCAACAAGGCAAGATTGGTAGCACAAGGCTACTCCCAAGTCGAGGGTATCAACTACGGTGAAACCTTTGCTCCCGTTGCTCTCCTTGAATCCATACGTTTGTTGATTGCTTATGCTTCCCATCACAACTTTAAGTTGCAACAAATGGATGTGAAAAATGCTTTTCTTAATGGTCCTTTTAATGAGTTGGTCTATGTCAAGCAACCCCCCGGGTTCGAGGATCCCTACTTCCCGGATCATGTGTATCAACTCGATAAGGCACTCTATGGCCTTAAACAAGCCCCACGTGCGTGGTATGACCACCTTACCGAGTTGTTACAAGATCGTGGATTTGAGGTGGGGCAAATCGATCCCACTCTTTTTCCTAAGAAGGTCAAAGGGGAGTTGTTTGTATGCCAACTATATGTTGATGATATTATCTTTGGTTCCCCTAACAAAGCTTTCAATGAGGAATTTGCCGCTCTCATGACCTCCAAGTTCAAGATGTCTTCGATGGGAGAGTTGAAGTTCTTCCTTGGTTTTGACATCAAACAAAGAAGAGAAGGTACCTTCATCAACCAAGCCAAATACACTCAAGACATCTAAAAAGATTCAAGCTAAGTGATGTCAAGCCGGCTTCTACTCCAATGCCTACCAAGTGCCAACTTGACATTGATCCCAATGGTAAAGCGGTGGATCAAAAGGTATATCGCTCCATGATTGGCTCCTTGCTTTACCTTTGTGCATCTAGACCGGATATCATGTTGAGTTTGGGAATATGTGCACGGTTTCAAGCCGCACCAAAGGAAAGCCACTATGTGGCGGTCAAGCGAATCTTTCGATATTTGGCTCATACCCCAAACTTTGGCTTATGGTACCCAAGAGGGGAAAACTTCAAGCTTGAAGGATATACGGATTCCGATTGGGCGGGAGACAAAGTGGATAGGAAGTCCACTTCCGGAGGGTGCCAATTTCTTGGTTGCTCCTTGGTGAGTTGGTCTTCCAAGAAGCAAAGTTGTGTGTCTCTCTCATCCACCGAGGCGGAATATGTGGCGGCCGGTAGTAGTTATGCATAACTCTTATGGATGAGGCAAACTTTAAAGGAGTACGGTGTCATTTATGACAAAGTGCCTCTTTGGTGTGATAATGAAAGTGCCATCAAGATTTCTCTCAACCCGATGCAACACTTCAAGAAGAAGCATATTGAGATTCGGTATCACTTCATTCGGGATCACATTAGGCGAGGGGAGATCGAGCTCAAGTATGTCAACACTCATGATGACCTTGCAGATATTTTCACGAAGCCCTTGGATGAAGCAAGATTTTGCGAGTTAAGGCATGAGCTAAATATCATTGATTCGAGCAATGTGACTTGAACCCTTGCACCTCCCACCACACTCAACTTGTTGTCTAGTTTAGGTGTAGGCATGGACATAGGGGGAGTGTTGTTCTCTAAATGAACTCTCCCTCCCCCCATTATGCATAAATCGATCAACTCTTTCACATTAGCCATTTTTTGATGGTACTTGTGCTTCAAAGACGAGTTTTGGTCATGGGCCCAAGAATAATTCTTCGCGGTGCCATACCAACTGACTCAAACATAGGTGGCTCTGGCCACCGCCCTCTCCTTTTGAGAGGTAGTGTCGCGTGGTTGCTTCTTGTTGACTTTTTGCCTTTGGGGTGTGCGTGTTCTTGTGGTGTCTGTTGTGCTAAAAGTTTCCTTGCGAAGACCTCTTTTGTGTGTTGAAACCTGCTTTTTCTTGAGCTCATGGTACTACCGCAGCCTGCTACGGTACTACCGCGTGTGGAGAGCACGGTACTACCGCCCCCACGCGGCAGTAATTTTTTACTACCGCCTGGGAGAGCGGTACTACCGCTTTGGTGCGGTACTACCGCGATGATGTGCGGTACCACCGTGTCTTCGCAGACGCGTGGGGATAAGGACGGGAAGGGGGAGTTCTAACTCCCGTATACCCATTCGTCAGTTTCCCCACTTCGTCTCTCTCTCTCTCCCTCGCTCAAGAACGGGGCCGGCGTCCTTCGCCGGATCTCCGCCTCCGGCTGCTCTTGCCATGGACCAAGGTCTTTCCCCAACTCCCTCTCGTTTTGGTTGTTTTCTTTGCCTCTAGGTTTTTGGGGGAGACTTGTGTGTTCTTGAGATTTTTAGGCTAAATCTATGCAAGCGTAGGATGTAGGAGAGTAGTATTGTGTAGGGATTATACTTGTCATTTTGTCCTGTGCTAGATTTGATCAACCGTAGTACCGCCGTGGTTTCACGGTTCTTCTCAGATTCAAACTTTGGTTCGGATCTGACGCGGTAAGGTACTAGTGCGCCACATGTGCGGTACTATCGCCCGTCAAGCGCGGTACTACCGCACGCGCTGCGACACTAGGATCTTACTACCGCTCCCACCCCGGTACTACCGTGACCTCACACGGTACTACCGCGACTTGGAGCGGTACTAAAATTTTAGTACCGCAGCATCCGGCAGTACTACCGTGGGTCCAATCTATCTCATGGCAACATTCACATATACTTTCTATGTGTTTCTTGTGCTTTGTCGTGGTCTTTGCATTGATCCTTTTTGCTTGTCGTGGGTGTTTTCCGTTTTGTGTCTCAGGTGGTGGCTCTCGCCATTCCAATCCCAGTCGTGACACTGGCTCCAAGCGTCTGCGCAGTCCAGGTGAAGCACCAAAGGGCTCCATTGCCCCCAAGCGCCATGTCAAGACATCCGCTAGTAAGCACAAGGAACCCACTAAGGGCATGGACGAGATTCCCCAATCTGAGTTCATCCGTCTCAGGCAGCTCAACCCGCATGTGAATCCTCGTGCTACTGTCAGAGGATGTGAACTGTTTTGGAACAAGCAACAGACTCACTTATCTGGATGTCATCAAGAACAAGCAAAATACCTACGTGGATGTCAAATGGATAGAAATGCATCACCTGAGGAAGGACAAGTTTCGTGAGTACTTTGGAGAAGCTCTGGATTTGGTGGAGCAGTTTGGTATTGAACATGTGATCTCTTTTCACCTTGACTATGACCCTAAGCTTATCTGTCAGTTCTTTGCCTCAGTATACTTTCACCCTGATGAGGAGCGGAGGATGACCTGGATGACCAATGGCCGTAAGTTGACTGCTACCTGGAAGGAGTTCATGGATCTGCTCCAGGTTCCTGATGACGGGCTCGACACTCCCGTGGGTGTTCGCCCCCATGCTAATTCTGAGTCTGCTAACAAGGACAAGCTTCAGCCATTCTATGTTGAGAAGGCGCTTCCCAATGGCAAGTCGGCGTGGGTACTCAACTCTTTTCTGGATATCATGTATCGCATCTTCCGCAACTCTTTGTTCCCTCGCATTGGTGAAAATGACAAGGTTCATGCCTATATGGTGGATATGATGCTCCTATGCGAGGAGGCTCGTGTGTCTCAGACTCAGCCACTTGATGTCTCACACACCATGTGGTGTGAGCTTCGGTTTGCAGTGTTCAACCGCAAGGTGCCTATCTATGGACCATATCTGTTTCTCCTGATCTCAAAGACTTGGGAGAAGATGTACCCTGGTGATGAATTCCTTGCTCCAGACTGGATTCGTCATGATCCCATCTATCTTCGTGTCAAGCCCAACTGGGCCAACACTACTACTCGTGCTGAGGCGTCTGCTGCTAGAAGGGCTGTTGATGAGGAGGAGGTTGGAGCATAGGATGTTGCTGAGGACCATGCTGCTAGGTCTTTCCATAGTTCCTTTGTGCCCTCGTGGGCCAAGAAGCTGAAGGACAAGATGAAGACTCTTTTCTGCATGCAAGCTAAGGGGCAGTACAGGACTCACGTGGCATCGAAGGAGAGTCGCCACCGGGACAAGAAGATCTTGCAGCTGTATGGCGAGGACGTGTCTGGCGGTTTTGAGGATCGCATCACTCCAGAGGCCGAGTGGAATGAGAAACAAGGCTACAGGTGGACTGATTCTGAGGAGGACATCGAGGAGACCATTCCTGCCATCGAGTCTGACAAGGAGTGAGGGAGTCCTGGATTAGGGGGTGTCCGGAGAGCCGGACTACCATCATCAGCCGAACTATCATCGGCCGGACTATCATCATCGACCGGACTCCAAGACTATGAAGATACAAGATTGAAGACTTCGTCCCGTGTCCGGATGGGACTTTCCTTGGCGTGGAAGGCAAGCTTGGCGATACGGATACGTAGATCTCCTACCGTTGTAACCGACTCTATGTAACCCTAGCCCTCTCCGGTGTCTATATAAACCGGATGGCTCTAGGCCGTAGGACGACAACAACAACCATTACAATCATACCATAGGCTAGCTTCTAGGGTTTAGCCTCCTTGATCTCGTGGTAGATCCACTCTTGTAAACATCCACAATATCAATATCAATCAAGCAGGACGTAGGGTTTTACCTCCATCAAGAGGGCCCGAACCTGGGTAAAACATCGTGTCCCTTGTCTCCTGTTACCATCCGCCTAGACGCACAGTTCGGGACCCCCTACCCGAGATCCGCCGGTTTTGACACCGACATTGGTGCTTTCATTGAGAGTTCCTCTGTGTCGTCACCGATAGGCTTGATGGCCTCTTCAATCGACAACGACGCAGTCCTGGGTGAGACTTTTCTCCCCGGACAGATCTTCGTATTCGGCGGCTTCGCACTGCGGGCCAACTCACTTGGCCATCTGGAGCAGATCGAAAGCTACGCCCCTGGCCGTCAGATCAGGTTTGGAAGCCTAAACTTCACGGCCGATATCCGCGGGGACTTGATCTTCGATGGATCTGAGCCACAGCCGAGCATGCCGCGCTGTCACGATGGGCACGACCTAACTCTGCCGCCGGACAGCACCTTGGAGGCCGCACACGAATCCGCTCCGACCCATAGTCCGGAGCCGATCGCTCAGATCGAGGACGGATGGCTGGACACCGCCTCGGGAGCTGCAACTTCTACGGCGATGGAGCCGAACACTTACCTTGTCCCGCATAAAGCCCATGACTCCGAGGTGCCGGACCCCCTGCCGGACTCCGAACCTCCTGCGCCCCTGCCAGTCGAATCCGATTGGGCGCCGATCATGGAATTCACTGCTGCGGACACCTTTCAGCACTCACCCTTCGGCGATATCTTAAATTCGCTGAAGCATCTCTCACTATCCGGAGAGCCCTGGCCGAACTACGGCCAGGATGGTCGGGACGCGGACAATGAAGAAATTCAGAGCCCACCCACCACCCACTTCGTAGCCACCGTCGACGATCTAATCGACGTGCTAAACTACGACTCCGAAGACATCAATGGTATGGACGACGATGCCGGAGACGATCAAGAACCAGCGCCTACAGGGCACTGGAAGGCCACCTCGTCACATGACATATATATGGTGGACACCCCAAAGGGAAGCTATAACGAGGAACAACGAGACGCGGCAGAGGATAATCCCGCCGATAAACAAACAAAATGGTGACGTAAACGCCGCCCTAAGTCCCGCCTCGATCAAAGCAGCATTCCTAACGACCCAGCGATAGAGCAGGGCAAACCAGCGGACGACGAACATACAACCAAGCAACCATCCGAACAGGACGAACCGGATAATCAACCCCTTCATGGAGCAATCAACAGTCCGGACACAACACCGGAGCATAAGAACCTTCACAAAAGACTCGTCGCCACTGCAAGAAGTTTGAAGAAGGAAAAACGGAAGCTCAAAACAGCGGAAGACATACTCAGAATGAAGTGGAGCAAAGTACTCAAGACCGCAGACAAATATGGCAATGGCCATCAAACAAAGAGCTACCCGAAGCGCAAGCTGCTGCCAGAATTTGACGAGGAAGCCATAGAGCCCCCACAGTCAAAAAATAAAGAGGTCGCCTGGCCGGATAGACGGCCAGATGACAGGCCAAAAGCGACAAGCGGCGCCGCACACAAGCCGACTTATGATCCTGGGAAAACGGACAGCCCAACTAGGTCCATCTACGGGCCAAAAAAGAGGGCCCCAGGAAGTAACACAACACGACAAGTGTTCGAAGACAGCGGCACACCCAAATACAGGGGCGCCGCACACCCGCTATGTTTTACCGATGAGGTGCTGGATCATGAATTTCTAGCAGGGTTCAAACCCATAAACATAGAGGCATACGACGGCACAACAGACCCCGGAGTCTGGATAGAAGATTACATACTACACATACACATGGCTAGAGGAGATGATCTCCACGCCATAAAATACCTACCCCTCAAGCTCAAAGGGCCAGCTCGGCATTGGCGCAAAAGCCTCCCAAAAAACACTGTTGGAAGTTGGGAAGAGCTTGAGGACGCGTTTAGAGCAAATTTTCAAGGGACTTATGTCCGCCCTGCGGATGCAGACGATCCGAGTCATATAACCCAACAGCCTGGAGAGTCAGCGCGCAAATTCTGGAACAGGTTCCTTACCAAAAGGAACCAAATAGTCAACTGTCCGGACGCGGAAGCCTTAGCAGCTTTTAAACATAACGTCCGAGACGAATGGCTCGCCAGACACCTCGGCCAAGAGAAGCCAAGAACAATGGCCGCGCTAACAAGCCTCATGACGCGCTTTTGCGCAGGAGAAGACAGCTGGCTAGCAAGATGCAGCACCAGTGACCCGAGTACATCCGAGATCAGAGATGGAAATGGAAAATCACGGCGCAGGAAAGATCAGCGCCGGAATAAAGAAAAAAGCCCAAAGGGCACGGCGGTCAACGCCGGATTCAAAAGCTCGCGGCCAAACAATAAAACACTGCCTCTTAAGGACAACAGCGACGAGCTATCAAATTTAAACAAAAATTTATATCGGATATGTCAAATCCACAGTACCTCCGGAAGGCCTGCAAACCATACCAACCGAAATTGTTGGGTTTTTAAACAGTCCGGCAGACTCAACGCCGGACACAAGGGGCTCGATGCGCCAAGCAAGGACGATGACGAACCCCACCAGCAGAGCACCGGAAGTCAAAAGACTTCCCCACAAGAAGTTAAAACAGTAAACTCGCTTCATGTGATAGTATGGAAAACCAACACGGCACTCGCTAAGACAAGTGTCGCACGGTCCACCCCAGCGGAACATCGAGATTGGATGTCAAAACCAATCACTTTCGACCATCTGGATTAGTCCAGAAGTATCCGGAACGCAGGATAGACTGCCCTGATATTGGATCCCATAATAGACGGACTGCAATTCACGCAGGTTTTGATGGACGGCGGCAGTGACTTAAACCTGCTATATCCGGACACAATCCGCAAGTTGGGATAGACCCCACTACAATTCGGCATAGCCGCACTTCCTTCAAAGGAGTGGCGCCAGGCCCTTACGCCAGGTGCACAGGTTCATCATTACTAGAAGTTGTGTTCGGGTCACCTGACAACTTCCGACGAGAAAAGCTAACCTTTCATGTCGCCCCATTTAAAAGTAGCTATCAAGCATCACTGGGACGGGAAGCTTTCGTCCGCTTCAATGCAATACCACATTACGCGTCTCTTACGCTTAAAATGCCCGGTCCACGTGGCATCATTTCATTAAAAGGTCGCCTGAGACCCCGGACACGGCTGGACGAGTCCGGAATAAATAAGCTAGGGGCTACCTAGCCGCACACCCCTTCACAAGGGTTTGTACATATAAGCCATAATGAGCTAGCATAGGCCCAGCTTTATTAATCTATATTTCAATTTTTTATGCACTTTCTCGCACGATTTCTTTTCAAACTAAGTTCCTCTCTTTTTACAGATGAACAGCGTGCACACCCCTCCAGGATACGGCACAACGGAGACACAGGCGCAGACGTGCAGTAGGGACCCGTTGCAAGGACTCTTTTCAGACTAAGACCCTACGTAAACCTTCCTTACTGTCTCTTGTTGCTATAATCCCCTGGCTTCTCATTATAACCAGAGTGGAGACTGGCATTTTGGCATCGGCCGCGCCAGAAGAACTTGCCCGTACCTGGACACAAGGGGCTTAGGGCATTGTTTTGCCCGCTATTGTAAAGACCGAACACCTTCGGGAGTGTTCGGCGTCTCGAGTTAGGCCTTATATGCATCAGCTCCGAATCATGTCTTTGGTCAAATGTTGGGTTTGCCCGGCTCCTGTGTTTTGCTGCCTTACGTTCCGTATCATCGGCTAACGCGGCACCAGGAGAACTACTGCGATTGTGCCCCAGTTCGGCTGGGCGAGCACCTTAGTAGAGAAAGCCGAAAACTGACTGTCATGATACAGCGAGAGACTGGTCAACCACTCGATCGACCATGGGAATGTTTAGAATTCCTCCGCTTTGACGAAGGGCTGTTTCTCGGTCAGGCACATACGCGCCCCAAATTCGGAGAGCGCGGTGCCCCCAGGGGCTATGTCGTAGCCCCACCCTCGAACTCCATGGCTAAGTGAAAGTGATAAAGCATTATAGTCCGGTTGCCTCGTTTGCTACGCTACCACCTCGTTTACAGGATCGAGACGTCGGATTAAGTGTGAAAACGCGCTATTTTTTGCGAACACCCCCGCACCTTGTGCGTGGGGGCTGAAGCCGACGACTGCCATCTTTCAGGTTATACACACGTATACATGAACGGCCGCATAGGAGATATTCTATTACTTGAATGCACAAGTATAAAAGGCGCTTACATCATAAATATTATTTTACATCATAAAAGCATTCATTCGAACGTAACATTTTTTGAGCACTGCGACTCTATTACACGAGCACCACGCAGCACTTCGCCAAAATAGTGCTCGGCGGGTAACCGGTTATCGTCCGAACCCGGGGTCGCAACAGCGGTGGCATCCATCTCTGTCCAATGTGTCTTCACATGGGCGAGTGCCATCCGCGCACCCTCTATGCAGGCCGACCGCTTCATCGCCTTGATATGCGGCACCGCCCCAAGAAATTGCTGCAATAAGCCAAAGTAACTCTTCGGCTCGGGCCTATCCGGCCAGACATGGGTCACTATATCCGTCATAGCAAGCCCGGATAACCTATTTAGCTCAGCCCACTCGGCCAAACGGTCGGTCAGCGGAAGTGAACACTCCGGACTATGGAATTGAGACCAAAACAGCTCTTCCGTCTTGTGATCCTTCTGGCTTCGAAAATGCACAACGGCATCCACCGCACTCGCTTCTAAGTCCATATAAGGGTCCTCTAGACCCCCACAGTTGGCCCAGCTGAGCATACTTTGGATCCGTAAACCTTCGGCGTAGTAGAAAAGGCTTGCTAGCTACAATATCTCAGGCCTGGCGCAGCTCTTCCTTTATAGCCCGCATTGCAGAGCGGGCATCCTTGGCTTCGGCGGTGGCCTTCCCCAGGTCCTCTTGCCCCGCTAGGTGCTCCTTCCCAAGAGCCTCATTGCGGTCGGTAGCATCTTTTAACTTCACGGCCATTTCGGCCATCTCTTCCCTGCTCCGGCAGTGTGCGACCCTTTCGGCCGCTAACTCCTCGGCCGCCCTCGAGGCCGCCGCATTACTCCTTCTGGCCTGCTCCTTGGCTTGAGCAAGTTTGGCCCGAAGGCTCTCCACAGCAGCGGCACTATCTGCATTTCACACACATGTTGTAAGGAGCTAGCTTCGGCTCCCTTACCAAGTGACCGCACAGAAACACTTACCTTGCGACTCATCAAGTCGCCTGTTGACCAGCGTGATGTTCGCATCCGCAACAGCGAGTTGCCGCTTTAGTTCAGCAACTCCATCAGTCCGGCTGGCCCCCGGATGACCCGCCACCTGCATCGGCACGACGGGAATTTAAACCTGCGATTTTGATCCTCGGCACGCTGTCGATTTCGACAACCTACCGAGTCTCAGGGGCTACTATCTATACAGGGCGCATTCTATATGCAAAATTGTTAAAAGGTGTGTCATTTTTACGTACCTCAAACCCCGCCAGCAAACTCCTGACGGCATTATGCAACCCGCCTTCGGCGGACGAAATCCTTTCAATCACCATGCTCATCAATGTGTGGTGATCTTCTGAGATAGACGCCTTCTCAAGCAGATCCTTCAGTCGTACACCAGTTGGCGCCGAACTATCCGGCTTTGCCAAACCAGGGGGCTCCCTCCGTTACGACACTTCAGGCTCGTCCGCCCTATCCGACGGCGCCCCGGACGGAGGCATCTCGCTCTCCATCATCTCCGGACGAAGGTCCCCCGAAGACGAGCTCATTTGCGAAGGACGGAGATCCGAACTACAAGGTAAAAACTTTAGTTATCCTCAGAAGCACAAATAGGGAAGTCCCTTATGATAAAACTCCTTTCTTTCTACTTACGGCTCATTGGAGGGCTGATTATTTAAGGGAGATTGTGCGGCCGGGGCCTCCCCGGACGCAGGACCCTCTGGCGAAGATTTCTTCCCCTGTTTAGGGGCTTTTGCCCCCGGGTCCTCGGAGGCAGTCCTCTTCTCCCCTTGGAGGGAGGGATTCTCGATCCCCCCTCTTTCAAGAGCCTCCTTAGGTGAGGCGGTAGCTTTCCTTCTTTCCCCTTCGCCTTCCTCTGGAGGCGCAACCTCAAGCATCCGGACCAGCACGGAATCCGGCGCGGTCTCGGGGAGGGGGGCCGGACACCATATCAATTTTGCTTCCGCTATCCACTCCTGTTTAGAAGGAAGTTGGTCATAAGGCGAATCATCGAAAGGCAAATAAACGGTATGTCCGGACTTGGAACTACTTACTTGAGTATCCAGGCGATTGCAGCTTAGGCCAGCATCCTCGGTCAATTCCGGACGCGCCTCTTGTGATCCGAAGAATAATTTGTACATCTCCAGGGGTGTCATACGCATGAAGTGTTGAAGAATCCGTGGGCCCTCCGGATTGAACTCCCACAGCCGGAGAGGGCGGCGTTTGCAGGGCGGGAGACGCCTAATCAGCATAACCTGCATTACCACCACCATATCAACCTCCCTCGTTTGGAGATCTCGAATCCGGCCCTGCAGAAGGGGCACGTCCTTTGACGGCCCCCAGTTGAGCCCTTGGTTGATCCACGACATCAACCGTCGTGGAGGTCCCGGGCGGAATAAGGGCGGCGGCTTTTGTCTGCGGCCCCTCGGAACGGTAATATAGAACCACTCTTGCTGCCACGGGCCGAGCTCCTCTTGGAAGGAGCCAGCGGGCCACGGGGCATTGGCCCTCCTACTTATGGCCGCCCCGCCGCACTCTGCTTGACGCCCCCTATCATCTTCGGCGCCACATTGAAGGTCTTCAGCCACAGGCCGAAGTGAGGGGTGACGCGGAGGAAGGCTTCGTAGACGACAATAAATGCGGAAATATGGAGGATGGACTCCGGAGCCAAATCGTGGAATTCCAACCCATAGTAAAACATGAGCCCTCTCACAAAAGGATCCATCAGGAAGCCTAAACCCCGACGGAGGTGGGATACAAAAATGACATACTCGCCGGGCTCGGGGGTGGGGATGGCCTGCCCTTTGGCAGGCAACCTGTGCGAAATCTCATAAGCCAGGTACTTGGCCTCCCGCAGCTTTAGCACGTCCTCCTCCGTGGCGGAGGAGGGCATCCACCGGCCCTGGAGGTCGGAACCGGACATCGTTGAAAGTCCGAAGCGCTCGAATCTGGAGCTCTAGGTGCTGGAACTTGGAGCGGGGAGAGGATTCGATGGAGGATTGAAGAAAAGAAACGAGCCTTGGTCCCGTTATAAAGAGGGAGAATACCAAGAGCCATCTCCGTGACCGTTTGGAACTCGCCTTCGATAGAGGGGGCGTGGCGACGGGCGCGGTTGGGTTACCCACGTCCGTATTGATGAGAATCCCGGATTAAGGGGGAACACGATCTCTGCTTCGACAAGACGTGCCAAGGAAACCACTTCGCTAAATGCGCTGAGGTGGTAGAGTAAAAAATGATTCAAGTAATGGCTTGGTAGTGGTGTGACGTCATGCCGCAAAAAACGTCAGCAGATTGAACTTGTGTATATATTATTCTCTCTATGGTGGAATGTGGAATTTATTTTGCAGAGCCGGACACTATCCTGGTGTTCACAATCTTCTATCATTCGGAGGAGGAACCCGCCTTGCAATGCCAAGCAATATACGCGCTGGACTTATCGTCATTGAAGCCTGGTTCAGGGGCTACTGAGGGAGTCCTGGATTAGGGGGTGTCCGGATAGCCGGACTACCATCATCAGCCGAACTATCGTCGGCCGGACTATCATCATCAACCGGACTCCAAGACTATGAAGATACAAGATTGAAGACTTCGTCCCGTGTCCGGATGGGACTTTCCTTGGCGTGGAAGGCAAGCTTGGCGATACGGATACGTAGATCTCCTACCGTTGTAACCGACTCTATGTAACCCTTGCCCTCTCCGGTGTCTATATAAACCGGATGGCTCTAGTCCGTAGGACGACAACAACAACCATTACAATCATACCATAGGCTAGCTTCTAGGGTTTAGCCTCCTTGATCTCGTGGTAGATCCACTCTTGTAAACATCCACAATATCAATATCAATCAAGCAGGACGTAGGGTTTTACCTCCATCAAGAGGGCCCGAACCTGGGTAAAACATCATGTCCCTTGTCTCCTGTTACCATCCGCCTAGACGCACAGTTCGGGACCCCCTACCCGAGATCCGCCGGTTTTGACACCGACAAGGAGCGTTGGGATGATTTCGCTGCTTGAGCCACCCCTTGTATGTAGGTGTCCTCTTTGCCTTTTTGGTGTCTCGATGCCAAAGGGGGAGAGAGTGTAGGGATTTGCGAGTCGTGTGTCGTCGTTCGTGTTCGGTGTGTTTGCTTCCTCGTTTGAACCTCGTTTCGGTTGCTTTGGGTTGCTTTCCTTCATATGGTGTAATACATATGCACTCTATCTATCTTAGCGAGCTTGTGATATATTGTGCTACCTTTGCGCTATGCTCTTGCTTAGATGTTAGTAATCATGCCTTTGTCTCTAAAATATAGGGGGAGTGTTGATCCTAGTTTGTGTGCTATGCAGTCCAAAGCATCCATCTAGATTGCACACATCTAGGGGGAGACCGTCTATATTCTAGAGAGGAGGGGTTTGCCTCTGCTCAGTATTATCTCCTTTTTGTGCAAATCCCGTATTGTCATCGATCCACCAAAAAGGGGGAGATTGTAAGAGCATATTTATCCCTAAGGTGTTTTGGTGATTGATGACAATGCTTTTGCGGACTAATCGTGTGCCTTGAGTTTCTCAGACACTTCATCGCTAGGCACAAGACGGTTCGGTGCCCCTCGAAGACTATTGAAGACGGCGTTGTTCTACGTTTCTTTTTGGTGGATTTGAATCGTAGGAGAGCCATACTATTAAGAGGGGGTCCGCGCCGGAAAGGTTTGGGTGGAATCATCACGCACATGTTTCCCTCCTTGTCTCCACCTTTCCCTTGCACTTTGGATCTTCCCCCGGTTATCCTCTTTGTGATTGTCCTGGCTGCTATTGCTGAGCTTGCGGTAGTACTGCTCCCTGGAGCGGTAGTACCGCAAGCACCTGCGGTAGTACCGCTGGAGCCCACGGTAGTACCGCTCCTCTAGAGTCATAGTACCGTGGCTCCCAGGCCTAGTGCCGCTTCGGTGCGATAGTAGGGGCGGATGTAATTTTTTACATCCGCGCACCCACGGTAGTACCACACATCGCGCGCGGTAGTACCGCGGGTGCCAACGGTAGTACCGCTCCCCTGGAGTCGTAGTACCGTGGCCCTCATGCCTAGTACCGCTGCTTCACGGTAGTAGGAGTGGATGTAATTTTTTACATCCGCGCCTCCACGGTAGTACTGCACTTAGTGTGCGGTAGTACCCCGCACGGCCTGGTTCAGCTGCCATACGGTAGTACCGCTCCCTAGCGGTAGTACCGCGTCGGATATTTGCACTATTTCTTTTCCAGTGGAATTAGGCATGGATTTTTTTATTCATCCGCGCCCTTCGTAGGCTAGGACTTTCCTTCCTTGCGGTAGTACCGCAAGGGGGAGCGGTAGTACCGCGCTCGCGGAAGTACTGCTCTTAGTCAGGCATGTCCTAGTCTCTGCTGCTGCCGCGGAAGTACCATGGTCCCTCATGGTAGTACCGCATGGCCTTGCGGTAGTACCGCGTTCCTGGAGCGGTAGTACCGCATGTCGCGGGCTGGACATGTGGATAACGGTTGGATCTTTTCCATAGCTATAAAAGGGGTGTCTTCTACCTCTACTTGACTACCTCTTCCACCTCTAAGCTCCATTGTTGCTCCAAGCTCCATTTTTTCCCGATCTCTCTCCCTAGCCAATCAAACTTGTTGATTTGCTCGGGATTAGTTGAGAAGGCCTCGATCTACACTTCCACCAAGAGAGATTTGATTCCCCCCACTTATCCCTAGCGGATCTTGTTACTCTTGGGTGTTTGAGCACCCTAGACGGTTGAGGTCACCTCGGAGCCATAGTCCATTGTGGTGAAGCTTCATGGTGTCGTTGGGAGCCTCCAATTAAGTTGTGGGGATTGCCCCAACCTTGTTTGTAAAGGTTTGGTCACCGCCTTCAAGGGCACCAATAGTGGAATCACGACATCTCGCACTGTGTGAGGGCGTGAGGAGAATACGGTGGCCCTAGTGGCTTCTTGGGGAGCATTGTGCCTCCACACTGCTCTAACGGAGACGTACTTCCCCTCAAAAGGAAGGAACTTCGGTAACACATCCTCGTCTCCACCAGCTCCACTCTTGGTTATCTCGCGCCTTTACTTTTGCAAGCTTACTTGTGTTGTATCCCTTGCTTGCTCGTGTGCTTGTTGGTGTTGCATCATATAGGTTGTTCACCTAGTTGCATATCTAGACAACCTACTTTGATGCAAAGTTTAATTTGGTAAAGAAAAGGTAAAAATTGTTAGTTGCCTATTCACCCCCCTCTACTCAACTATATCGATCCTTTTACCTTTGTTCAGGTAAATCAGACAGAGATGGGGACTATAGGTGGCCTCTCTTTTTACCCATCATTGTTATTGTTAATGAGTCTAACAATGAACTGACTACATCCCCATCTTTTCACCTTTGTCACCAGAGAGATTCTCAAAGGTACAAAATATTACGTCAGCACTTTAAGTCTCCCATTTTGATTGCCGTGATTTGCTATTTGTGTGTGGGGGCAGTAGTAAGCTCTCATGCAGTTACGTTGTTGCCAGGTGCTACATTCTCCTGTGATTGTTCAAGCGAAGGTTCTCGAAAACAGCATAGCCATTTATGTTGCTTCTATTAGGTGTGGCTAACAAAGACGGGGGCGATTTGGGCACGCGAAAGTCCCTTAAAATCGAGACAAATCCTACATTGGAACCATCTCGATGTTCTTCGCCAGCTTCGTTGCGTCGAGCTTGTGTATATACTATTGGATCTTGAAGCCCCAAGTCATTTTCTGTTCCCATGATTATTTAGCAAATGCAGAAAACATTTTTGATTATATTATATGTATATTGTTGGGTAGTAGTTTTCCCCACTAGATCTGGATATTAGGAAGGATATATCCTGTAGCTGGTCAGATTCAGAATCATGTCGTGATCTCTTAAGGGCCTAATGATTGTTGTTGTTTTTCCCTTTAAAAAATTAAAACTCATAGGTGATCATCGTAACTATCATAATTGTACAAGCAAGATTATCAGAATAACTACGCAACTATTTCTTCGGATTGAGTACAGAGTTTAGGGTGGTTTTTTTGCAGATTTATAGTGCCTATTTTTTTAGGAGATTTATAATGCCTAATTTAAATCAACAAGGACAATGATATTACAATGCTTGAAATTTAGACTCACTTTCTATGCCAAGCTGGAAAATTGACATGATTATATATGCAACCAGTATTGTTTTTGAAATGCGAGTGGCAACGCATCCGTTACATGTTTTAAGACATTCGGCGTGAAATTTTCATACTAATTACATATATTGTTTGTGCAGGATGGGTATGAGTTGAGGAAGCGGTTTTTATTATACTTGCTAAAACATCGTGGGAATGAAGCTAAAGGCAACTTTCCTGATATTGTGAAGGAATTTCTTAAGCGCATCATCTAGATATTGATAGGTTTGTAATAGATGTTTAGTTGGAACATCACTCAGTTTATTACATGGACATGTCATTAATCTTTCTTTTTGTTATCAATTTACATTGCAAAAGTGGACTTCAATTATTCAATAATTATGTTTGTGTTATATTGTTTGTACATGTCAAATTTAACATGTAACTCTTGCAAACTATTTCAAGAGCCTGTGGCAACACATGGGCACTCTACTAGTTACTGTTAGTGGCCTTGTATAGATTTAAAATATATTTTTCATAGTGGTCTTGTATAAGGCAATGGAGGGAGGTTGAACTAGGGTCAAATCTTATCCTGGAACTTGTAGGAAATGTGTTGTTTTAGTTCAAAGCTTGCAAAACTACACCTCACCACCCTAGAACTTGCATGGGATGTGATGATTTGATCCAGAGCCAATCAGAACATGACAAGTGGCACCAGGCTGGATGAGCCAGTCAACCATGCGCACTTTTGCAGATGGCCCCTTTCGTTTTTTGTAACCAATAGAGGATGCTATTTTTTTCTTCTCTCTCCCTGCTACTAGCAAGTTCCTGGACTGACTGCGGCGAAACCGTGAACAGGGACAGAGACGGATGGTTGTTCTATGCTTCTACTACCAGTCTCTACTATTAAAGTAGCATTGAACGTCGTGATGATTCGATCATCACCTCCACCACCTTCCCTTGAGAGATCCCGCACCGAAAAATGCTAGGGAAGAATTCACATTCTGAACCAACCACCCTCCCACCGCTCGCTCAACCTCTTCGTCTCACCCCTTGCACAAAAAAAAGAAAAAAGAAACATCGAATATAGATTGGAAACAACCATCCACGCACGCAGTCAACCTCCACCCACGAGTCCACGACTCCCCCGCATCCCGCGACCTGTCACCGTCTTGACGGCCCACGTCCGTCTTCCTGGTTGAACTAGGGTTGGTCACCGCCGCTGCCTTCCTGGTTGACGGCGAGCTCCCTCATCCTCACCGGCCGCACCCATCCCTGCCAACCTATTCTCCGCGGGAGCTTGCCTTCTCCCCCTTCTCTCTTGCCGATCACCGTCCTGGTGCGGTGGTACGCTCTCTACTACTAAAGCAGAATCGAACGTCATGATGATTCAACCAGCACCCCCCCCACCTTCCCTCGAGAGACCCCGCACCAAAAAAATTGCTAGGAAAGAATTCACGTTCCTATGCCTCCCACCGCTCACTCAACCTTTTTGTATCACCCCTCGCACAAAAAAACAAAAGGAAAAAAAGAAACAACAAATGCAAATCGGAAACCACCATCCACGCATGCAGTCAACCTCCACCCACGAGTCCACGGCTCCCCCCGCATCCTGCAACCCACCAACGTCTTGATGACATGCATCCATCTTCCTGATCGAACTAGGTTTGGTCGTTGCCACCATATTCCTAGTTGACGGCGAGCTCCCTTGTCCTTGCTGGCCGTGCCCATCCATGCATCCCTATTCTCCACAGGAGCTCGTCTTCTCCTCCTTCTCTCTTGGCACGGGCTCAACGCCTCACTCACGCTGCCACCCCGGTGATAGCCCCGTCCCGGCGCGGCACGGCCTCTCCGGGCGCCCAGATCTGGCACAACCCGTAGCCCAAGGCTTTCACGAAGAGTTGTATATGAAGAAGTGGTCGTAAACCACGCACGTCCCCACTCCACTCAGTCGAACGCCACATCCCTTCGCCAATTGAGGGGTCAACCTGGAAGCCGTGTCCACAATTTCCTGGAAGCTATTGTCGCCAACGATGACGCTTGAAAGGATCGATATAGTTGACTAGAGGGGGGTGAATAGGCAACTAACAATTTTTAGCTTTTCTTTACCAAATTAAACTTTGCATCAAAGTAGCTTGTCTAGATATGCAACTAGGAGAGCAATCTATATGATGCAACAACAACAAGCACACAAGCAAGCAAGGGATACAACACAATATAAGCTTGCACAAGTAAAGGTGAGAGATAACCAAGAGTGGAGTCGGTGGAGACGAGGATGTGTTACCGAAGTTCCTTCCCTTTGAGAGGAAGTACGTCTCCGTTGGAGCGGTGTGGAGGCACAATGCTCCCCAAGAAGCCACTAGGGCCACCGTATTCTCCTCACGCCCTCACACAATGCGAGATGCCGTGATTCCACTATTGGTGTCCTTGGAGGCGACGACCGAACCTTTACAAACAAGGTTGGGGCAATCTCCACAACTTAATTGGAGGCTCCCAATGAGACCACGAAGGCTTCACCATAATGGAATATGGCTCCGCGGTGACTTCAACTGTCTAGGGTGATCAAACACCCAAGAGTAACAAGATCCGCAAGGAATTAGTGGGGGAATCAAATTTCTCTTGGTGGAAGTGTAGATCGGGGCCTTCTCAACCAATCCCTAGAGAATCAACAAGCTTGATTGGCTAGGAGAGAGATTGGGCGAAAATGGAGCTTTGAGCAACAATGGAGCTTGGGGAGGGAAGAGCTAGTCAACATGGAGAAGAAGACCCCCTTATATAGTGAGAGAAAAGATCCAACTGTTACCCACTTATTCAGCCCGCGATATGCGGTACTACCGCACCAACTTGCGGTACTACCACTCGGCCGTGCGGTACTACCGCTCCCGCGACAAAGACCAGACGAGGCCCTATTGCGTTACAGCAATGAGCGGTAGAACCGCCGGAGCGATACTACCGCGTGTCCTTGCAGTACTACCGCGAGGCAGGGTTCGACTAGGCTGGGAAGGCACTATGACGCCCCCGATCCAATCGTACACTAATCATGCACGCAAACGTGTACGATCAAGATCAGGGACTCACGGAAAGATATCACAACACAACTCTAAAAACATAAATAAGTCATACAAGCATCATAATACAAGCCAGGGGCCTCGAGGGCTCGAATACAAGTGCTCGATCATAGACGAGTCAGCGGAAGCAACTATATCTGAGTACAGACATAAGTTAAACAAGTTACCATAAGATGGCTAGCACAAACTGGGATACAGATCGAAAGAGGCGCAAGCCTCCTGCCTGGGATCCTCCTAAACTACTCCTGGTCGTCGTCAGCAGCCTGCACGTAGTAGTAGGCACCTCTAGCATAGTAGGAGTCGTCATCGACAGTGGCGTCTGGCTCCTGGACTCCAACGTCTGGTTGCGGCATCCGAGAAGAAGAGGAAAACGAGGGAAAAGAGGGAGCAAAGGAACCGTGAGTACTCATCCAAAGTACTCGCAAGCAAGGAGCTACACTACATATGCATGAGTATATGTGTAAGGAGGCAATATGAGTGGACTGAACTGTAGAATGCCAGAATAAGAGGGGGATAGCTAGCCCTATCGAAGACTACGCTTCTGGCAGCCTCCGTCTTGCAGCATGTAGAAGAGAGTAGATTGAAGTCCTCCAAGTAGCATCGCATAGCATAATCCTACCCAGCGATCCTCCCCTCGTTGCCCTGTGGAAAAGCGATCACCGGGTTGTCTGTGGAACTTATCTGGGTGTGTTTTATTAAGTATCCGGTTCTAGTTGTCATAAGGTCAAGGTACAACTCCAAGTTGTCCTGTTACCGAAGATCACGGCTATTCGAATAGATTAACTTCCCTGCAGGGGTGCACCACATAACCCAACACGCTCGATCCCATTTGGTCGGACACACTTTCCTGGGTAATGCCCGGCCTCGGAAGATCAACACGTCGCAGCCCCACCTAGGCACAACAAAGAGGTCAACACGCCGGTCTAAATCCTATGCGCGCACGGGTCTGGGCCCATCGCCCATTGCACACCTGCACGTTGGGAGGGCGGCCGCAAGCAGACCTAGCCTCCCTTATACAAGAGTAGGCGTTCCAGTCCAATCCGGCACGCGCCGCTCCATCGCTGACGTCAAGAAGGCTTCGGCTGATACCACGACGTCGAGTGCCCATAACTATTCCCGCGTAGTTGGTTAGTGCGTATAGGCCAGTAGCCAGACTCAAATCAAATACCAAGATCTCGTTAAGCGTGTTAAGTATCCGCGAACGCCGACCAGGGCCAGGCCCACCTGTCTCCTAGGTGGTCTCAACCTGCCCTGTCGCTCCGCCATAAATTAATAGTTGGGGGCCGTCGGGAACCCAGGCCCACCTCTACCGGGATGGAGCCACCTGTCCTTCCAGCCCCCACATTGGAACCAGTTGCGGGTACTCAACGAGCTATCCCGACTTTAGTCACCATCTGTATAGGATATGTATGTATAGTATATACCTGTGATCACCTCCCGAGTGATCACGGCCCGATAGTATAACAAGGTAGACTGACAAGAATGTAGGGCCAATGATGATAAACTAGCATCCTATACTAGGCATTTAGGATTGCGGGTAAGGTATCAATGACTGTAGCAACAATGACAGGCTATGCAACCGAATAGGAGTAACCGAACAGTAACATGCTACACTACTCTAATGCAAGCAGTATAGAGAAGAATAGGCGATATCTGGTGATCAAAGGGGGGGCTTGCCTGGTTGCTCTGGCAAGGAGGGATCGTCAACTCCGTAGTCGAACTGGGGGTCGCCGACAGTCTCGGGGTCTACTGGAAAGAAGTAATGGAGGGGGAACACAATAAATAATAGAGAAATCAAAGCATCACAAAGCGTAACATGGCAATACGCGGTGCTAGGTGTTCCCTAACGCGGCAGTAGGTGGTACCGGTGAAAGGGGGAAACATTCAGGCAAATATTCCCGGTGTTTCGCATTTTTGGACAGACGGACCGGATGGGGAAAGTTGCATGTTTGCTATGCTAGGGATGTGTGGCAGACGAACGGGCTGCGTATCCGGATTCGTCTCGTTTTTCTGATCAACTTTCATGTAGAAAACTTTTTCATCCGAGTTACGGTTTATTTTCTATAATTTTTCAAAGTTTTAAATGATTTTCTAGATTTTTTTATTTACTTTTACTTTCGAAAATCAGCAGTTAAAAACTGGGTGCACCCAGTGCAGTGCACCAGAGGTGCACCAGTGAGGCTGACCAGTGGGTCCAGTCAACTGCTGACCCAGCAGTTGACTGGTCCACGGTTGACCAGTCAAAGGTCCTCTGGGACCCGGTTGTCATACCCTGTAATATTTTAACAGTGTCTAGTTAATTTATAATTAGGCTTATTAGAGGGTGGCCCACCTGTCTTAAAGCTATATCTAATCTACTAAAAATGAACTTAATCAAATGGGGTCCATACGTCATATTGTAGCAACTAACCTAACTAGTACTACCAATTAGTCCTAATCTAATTAGCACGATCGACCACTGGTGGTTGTGCACACCACGAACACAGCAATGCCGCCATGGTCATTAGCAGCAGCAAGTAGTGCACAGCAGCGGCAGCAGCTAACAATAGCAGCAGCGGCAGAAGCTAAGAAGCTAAACATCATAGGGCAGCAGCTAAGCAGCGGCAGAAACAGAAGGCAGCGACAGGGGCGGCGCTAGGCGGCGGGCGGCAGCAGGAGCGGCGCGAGGCGATGGCCGGCGAGCAGCGGCACGCGGAGGAGAGGTCAGGCCGGGCGCGCGGGCAGCAGTACGCAGCAGGAGCAGCTCGCGCACACACATATGTATGCGTACAGGCGAGCTCGGATGTGCTCAAGGACGGCAAACGACAACCAAATCGAGATGGGGGAAGAAGGGATCCGGAGGAGTTGCTCACCGCGAGTCCATTGGCACGCTCGGGGAGGGTCGGGGTGGACCAGAGAGGCGGTGGTGAAGGCGAGACGGCGACGGCCGGATGAAGAAGACGAAGACTGCGTCGGCTACGCAGCTCCCCGCCTTGTTCCAATGCCCTGAACGGACGCGGTAGCGCGCGGCCAACCCCCAGGATGTGCTCCCGTACGCCGGAGAGGTTGGTGGACACGTCAACGGCGGCAAGGCAGCGGTGACCGTGTGAGCTTGCGAGCTCAAAATCGAGCCAGAGGAGAGGGGGGCGATGGGGATCAAGGGGGGAATGAATGAGGGCGAGCTAGGGTTTCTGGGGAACGCCTTAGTAGGCCGAGGGAGGGTGCGGATGGCCGGCACGTGGCCCTGGCGCCATGGATGGCCGGCACGCACGATTGCGCCTCTCCTCTGCGAGAGGTAGAGGAAAAGGCCGGTCAGTTGGGCTGGGCCTGGTACAGTGTTAGTAGTGGGCTTAGTGAACAGGGGGGATTTCCCCCTTTCTTTTATTTTGCTTTCTGTTTTATTCTTTTCTTTTTACTTACTTTACCTTTACTGTTTTCTATTGTTTTCAATATAATTTAGTTTTAGTAAAATATAAAGTTAGTTCCTAAATTAGTGTTACTACATATTCTAATGCCACAAAAACTTGGGCAACTAGATAAAATAGTTTAATATTTAATTAATCATAAAAGGCATAAAATTAATTGTTTTGCTACTGTTTTATTTACTTTGGGACAATCAAACACTTCCAAAGAGGTTGGTTTCTCCACAATAATTACATAAACATTATTCGGCTCACTCCGTACATTTTAGTTTTAATATTTGAAAACTTTTATTGTTTGCTTGATTTTGGATTTGAATTTGAATCGGTTTCGAACTAACGCGAGATTAGCAACAGTAACCGAGGTAACGTGGCATCGTTAACGTGGGATTACTGTAGCCTAATTATCCGGGCGTCACAAATCTCCTCCACTACAAGAAATCTCATCCCGAGATTTAAGAGGGGAATTGAGGGGGAAGGGATTTGGCTAAGAAATTCTAACGAGCGTTCTGAATCTTGGTTGCTCTTCTTGAAGCGGTCGATCCATTATGTTGATGTCTTCATTTCTCTGCTTCAGATCATCATGATGTAGTACACATCCTTTCTTCGGGATCTTCATCGTACTTACGGAAAGAATAAGGGGCGGGCATTCCGGGAGAACGGACCTCTGCAAGGTCGACTATCTGGTCGATAACATCGAGGAAGATGGCGGAAGTAACTCTCGAATTTAAACTTAAGAAAATACCAAGAGCAAAGTAAGGAGGTATCGTGTGAAGTTTCGAGCGGGCAGGCAATTGTTTGATGCCTGAAACAGGGCGTGGAAGGGATTCAAAGCAATAGGTATAAGTATTGTGTCCGATACCAGAATTGATGATCTCTCGGAAGGTGGCTCGTGAGTCACATATGAGGCCAAGTGCGAGGAACAACCTTTAGAATAGGGGGTGTATAGGAGAGTCAGGTTTCGATCCTGTGGAACTATGGGTTATGGGCCCACCATGTGGGTTAAAAGTAGGAAGGCGGTGATGCCTTGCACGATCATGCAAGTAAGGCATGTCAGAGGGTAGCCTATCAGTTATATGTTAGCAACAACGTCGGTACCAAGGGCGAGGGACGAAGAGAATCATTCTCCTGCTCGTTGAACGAGGCAGACCAATAGGCAAAGTTCTCGTCCATCGGTGGTTACCGGAATGTCGTCAACAATAGTAACAGGGTCTTACCGACATGATTGTACACCTAGGTGTTTACATAAGCAGAAGAATATTACTGCTTAGATCATATAGGTCACCAGAAAGGTTAAACAAAACAATGGAAAGGAAAATGTGTTTAAACACATATTTCAAGGGTATATCCTTCCCAAGGACAAGCAGAGCATGATATCCATGACAGGATATAATGTAGAAAACTCTTTAGGTAGGGGAGAGAAATTTCATGACATTACCCATACAACGGTGTTTGGATAATTGAGCAGGAAACATTTAGCATTGGTTTCAGATGTTCTTGTTGAAAATCGAAGTACCATAGACATGCTCCGAAATAGCATTGACATGGTCATCAGGTGAAGATCAGACTTTGGAAACACAAAGGATTCATCGGAAACAACTTATAGGATAAGTCTTACAATTTCCTCATGGAAGAATGGATAGCCTTGCTGAAAAGGATTCTATAACAATAGGGACTCGGGCCAGGTGTGCTAGGCATGACATCACCTTACCGGGTCATATAAATACCAATGTTATAACTCTTGGAAATATGTCACAACCATCATATCTGACAAAGATTCAGATCTGATTGGTGTCAAAATCCTCAGACTCGGGATGCCTGAGAAGAAAGGTGCAACACAAATTGACGAGAGACAATGTAAGATTCTCGGGAAAGGAACTATGGGAGCGAGTTACAAAACAAGAGTTCATCATTAACCCAAGGAGAGGATGAGGAGGTGGCTGATGAACTCAGCGACAATTCATCAAAATTTCCAAAGGATGGATTTCCACAATTATGTGAACAAGGAGATAACATTTGTCAAATCAAAATGATATATTGATGTATGCTTGAGGAAAACATACACAATTTAACAATGGTTGAAAGGTGCACCCTAATTATGGGCTGGGTTGCACGGCCAACATTGGAATGGTGATTCAATAATCAATAGTCTAAGAATGAACGGCCGACCATTAACTTCAAAGCAATTGGGTGGCTAGAAGATCAGAATCCAAACAACACCGTTCACATGTAGGTACCCCGGTTAGAATCAACACGGGAACCAAGAAAGAATGGTGATGGTGAGAAGTATCACTATACCAAGAACTCTTAAGAGGTGGAGTAATCCTCATGACATTCTTGTCATAAAAGATGGTAATACTCCAAGCTAAAGAAGAACAAATGTTGGATGGTAAGGATCTCAAGGTATAACACGAAACACGAACAAGTTTGTGTTGGAGGGAAGGCAGTAGAGTGGTCGATGATAACACTAATCAACGAGGGAAAGGATGGTCTTTCTCAACATAAATTAAATTGATATCCTGGAAGAGCTCAGAATGCTGATGATAATCACGACATAGCAGTCGAGAGATTTCAAGATGTAATCGATTGGTGATGACATCAAGTTAAAGGAATGATGAAGCGAAAGGTTATTGGAACCATGGGTATGGCACAAACACGGAACCAAGCTTGTTGTTCAAGGCGAAATGATATGACAATGAGGATCGACGTAAGGTTAGTTCATCGTCAAAAATTGTGCTCCGGGAAGAAGGACCAGGTAGCACAGTTAAAATCGGCACGACAAGGATATAGCCAAACAGGCTAGGAATGACGTGATTGAGTTCAAACTCGTAAGTAATGAAGGTTACCAAGAGTTGCTTAACCGCGATGCGGACTCAAGTCAGTTATCGGTGTCTTTGAGTGTTAAATAACTTAGAGCCCGTGAAAAATTGGAATCAATGAGAATGTAGCACTTGATGAAGAACTCATAAGAAGTTATGCAATTCCGTGATAATCTTGAGATACCAGGGGGTAATACTCGACGATATATCAAAGTAGAGGTTGGACTGGGGTATTACTCTGTAGAAGGCAAGTGCTTAAACTTGCACGAGAAATGGTATTTAAAGGAGAACATGGTCGGAAACCACGATCATAAATGATCAAATCCCAGATATAAGATGAACTTATACCAAGGGAATAGTTATTATTTCAAGAAGCTTCCATGATAGGATCTACATCGTGTCCATGGGCATGAACACAAAGGTTCAAGGTCAACTCCCACTTCCTCAATGCATAACCTTCCATTCACTTCTCATTTTTCGGAGAAGTTGTAATGTTTAAGTTCTATCTAGCAAAACACTGGAAGAGTATGACTCGTGAAAATTTTCGAGTTCACACATAATAGGGAGGGCATAAGTTCAACCCATCAAGGCATCTTAGGAATGTATACCATCAACTTCAGGGGTAAATAACTCAAGCTCGGAGGTAGAGCATGGTCGACAAAGCAGAGGATACAATTTACCAAAGACATTATGTATCAGGGGAAGGTCTCACAAAGTTATTGAATATGAAGGGCGCTGACGGATAAAATCCAACAATGGACCTGATGGTCCACAAGGGGTCTGACATGAGCATCGGTACTTAACTAGAGGAAGAAGAATGCAAGGAGATCAGATTATAGAAACAACTGATTAACTCAAATCTCAAATGCAAAGGAATTATGATTTTCAAATCAAGGGACCAGAAGCAATGCTCTGATTAGGGATGGATAAGTGGAATAGCCTTAGGGTACAATCAATAACAATTGGATTGGTCGAGACCCAGCTCATGCTTAAAAGGACGTCTGAGCCGGAAAGATAATTTAGAAGGGTTGGTAGATGATTGTGTGCATTCACACACATGTTGAATCAATAGGATCAAAATAACAGTGTCAAAAGATACTAGTGAATATTGACATATATATGGGAAGCATCCATAATGCAAGTAGACAAGTATATGCAGAGCAATAAAGCTGCTAAGGATTTTTGGATGATTGAATAGTATTTCAAAGACTTTTGTGAAACACCTAAACAACTGGGGATGAGCGGATACTCGGAAAGTGCGAGAAATTATTCTTAGGGGTGTTCATGTGGCAAGGAACTGCAAGGCAGTAGGCACAAAATATTCTCGGGGTATCTTGTAATAACAAGATCGACTGGGAATAAAAGTAAGCACGACAGGTGTAAGTATTTATCCGTAGGGATATTTCGGTGGAAGGGAATTGCAAAATCAACGGGCACAAGGTCTCGAGAGAAAATCGGAGAGTATCTTCGAAATCTTCTGGTGCAGCCGGCGATCATCTGGAATGAAGGGGCTCTTCGGGAGAAAGTATTATCGAGAACCTAGAGTCCGAGTTAATAAAATCGTTTACCCGAATAGAAGAGATGTCAGAGTCCCAGAGTATAGGTCGAGGAATAAAAGATCCTACTACCACCCAATGGCGACGTGTGCCCGTAAGACACACAGCCATGTTAGTAAAAGTTTTTGCAATGTCTAGACTCGACTTCGGCAAAGGAGTGTGGAAGGGGGATTCCTACAGGCAGTCGGCTCTGATACCAACTTGTGACGCCCCCGATTCAATCGTACACTAATCATGCACGCAAACGTGTACGATCAAGATCAGGGACTCACGGGAAGATATCACAACACAACTCTAAAAACATAAATAAGTCATACAAGCATCATAATACAAGCGAGGGGCCTCGAGGGCTCGAATACAAGTGCTCAATCATAGACGAGTCAGCGGAAGCAACAATATCTGAGTACAAACATAAGTTAAACAAGTTGCCATAAGATGGCTAGCACAAACTGGGATACAGATCGAAAGAGGCTCAGGCCTCCTGCCTGGGATCCTCCTAAACTACTCCTGGTCGTCGTCAGCAGCCTGCACGTAGTAGTAGGCACCTCCAGTGTAGTAAGAGTCGTCGTCGACAGTGGCGTCTGGCTCCTGGACTCCAACGTCTGGTTGCGGCATCCGAGAAGAAGAGGAAAACGAGGGAAAAGAGGGAGCAAAGGAACCGTGAGTACTCATCCAAAGTACTCGCAAGCAAGGAGCTACACTACATATGCATGAGTATATGTGTAAGGAGGCAATATGAGTGGACTGAACTGCAGAATGCCAGAATAAGAGGGGGATAGCTAGCCCTATCGAAGACTACGCTTCTGGCAGCCTCCGTCTTGCAGCATGTAGAAGAGAGTAGATTGAAGTCCTCCAAGTATCGCATAGCATAATCCTACCCGGTGATCCTCCCCTCGTCGCCTTGTGGAAAAGCGAAAACCGGGTTGTCTGTGGAACTTATCTGGGTGTGTTTTATTAAGTATCCGGTTCTAGTTGTCATAAGGTCAAGGTACAACTCCAAGTCGTCCTGTTACCGAAGATCACGGCTATTCGAATAGATTAACTTCCCTGCAGGGGTGCACCACATAACCCAACACGCTCGATCCCATTTGGCCGGACACACTTTTCTGGGTCATGCCCGGCCTCGGAAGATCAACACGTCGCAGCCCCACCTAGGCACAACAGAGATGTCAACACGCCGGTCTAAATCCTATGCGTGCAGGGGTCTGGGCCCATCGCCCATTGCACACCTGCACATTGCGAGGGCGGCCAGAAGTAGACCTAGCCTCCCTTATACAAGAGTAGGTGTTCCAGTCCAATCCAGCGCGCGCCGCTCCGTCGCTGACGTCAAGAAGGCTTCGGCTGATACCACGACGTCGAGTGCCCATAACTGTTCCCGCGTAGTTGGTAGTGCGTATAGGCCAGTAGCCAGACTCAGATCAAATACCAAGATCTCGTTAAGCGTGTTAAGTATTCGCGAATGCTGACCAGGGCCAGGCCCACCTGTCTCCTAGGTGGTCTCAACCTGCCCTGTCGCTCCGCCATAAAGTAACAGTCGGGGGCCGTCAGGAACCCAGGCCCACCTCTACCGGGATGGAGCCACCTGTCCTTCCAGCCCCCACATCGGAACCACTTGCGGGTACTCAACGAGCTGACCTGACTTTAGTCACCATCTGTATAGGATATGTATGTATAGTATATACCCGTGATCACCTCCCGAGTGATCACGGCCCGATAGTATAGCAAGGCAGACTGACAAGAATGTAGGGCCAATGATGATAAACTAGCATCCTATACTAGGCATTTAGGATTGCGGGTAAGGTATCAATGACTGTAGCAACAATGACAGGCTATGCAATAGAATAGGAGTAACCGAACAGTAACATTCTACACTACTCTAATGCAAGCAGTATAGAGAAGAATAGGCGATATCTGGTGATCAAAGGGGGGGCTTGCCTGGTTGCTCTGGCAAGGAGGGATCGTCAACTCCGTAGTCGAACTGGGGGTCGCCGACAGTCTCGGGGTCTACCGGAAAGAAGTAACGGTGGGGGAACACAATAAATAACAGAGCAATCAAAGCATCATGAAGCGTAACATGGCAATACGCGGTGCTAGGTGTGCCCTAACGCGGCAGTAGGTGGTACCGGCGTAAGGGGGAAACATTCGGGAAAGTATTCCCGGTGTTTCGCGTTTTCGGACAGACGAACCGGATGGGGAAAGTTGCATGTTTGCTATGCTAGGGATGTGTGGCGGACGAACGGGCTGCGTATCCGGATTCGTCTCGTTTTTCTGATCAACTTTCATGTAGAAAACTTTTTCATCCCAGTTACGGTTTATTTTCTATAATTTTTCAAAGTTTTAAATGATTTTCTAGATTTTTTTATTTACTTTTAATTTCGAAAATCAGCAGTTAAAAACTGGGTGCACCCGGTCCAGTGCACCAGAGGTGCACCAGTGAGGCTGACCAGTGGGTCCAGTCAACTGCTGACCCAGCAGTTGACTGGTCCACGGTTGACCAGTCAAAGGTCCTGTGGGACCCGGTTGTCATACCCTGTAATATTTTAATAGTGTCTAGTTAATTTCTAATTAGGCTTATTAGAGGGTGGCCCACCTGTCTTAAAGCTATATCTAATATACTAAAAAATGAACTTAATCAAATGGGGTCCATACGTCATATTGTAGCAACTAACCTAACTAGTACTACCAATTAGTCCTAATCTAATTAGCACGGCCGGCCACTGGTGGCTGTGCACACCACGAACACAGCAATGCCGCCATGGTCAGTAGCAGCAGCAAGTAGTGCACAGCAGCGGCAGCAGCTAACAATAGCAGCAGCGGCAGAAGCTAAGAAGCTAAACATCATACGGCAGCAGCTAAGCAGCGGCAGAAACAGAAGGCAGCGACAGGGGCGGCGCTAGGCGGCGGGCGGCAGCAGGAGCGGCGCTAGGCGATGGCCGGCGAGCAGCGGCACGCGGAGGCGAGGTCAGGCCGGGCGCGTGGGCAGCAGTACGCAGCTGGAGCAGCTCACGCACACATGTATGTATGCGTACAGGCGAGCCCGAATGTGCTCAGGGACGGCAAACGGCGACCGAATCGAGATGGGGGAAGAAGGGATCCGGAGGAGTTGCTCACCGCGAGTCCATTGGCACGCTCGTGGAGGGTCGGGGTGGACCGGAGAGGCGGTGGTGATGGCGAGACGGCGACGGCCGGATGAAGAAGACGAAGACTGCGTCGGCTACGTAGCTCCCCGCCTCGTTCCAATGCCCTGAACGGACGCGGTAGCGCGCGGCCAACCCCCGGGATGTGCTCCCGTACGCCGGAGAGGCTGGTGGACACGTCAACGACGGCGAGGCAGCGGTGACCGTGTGAGCTTGCGAGCTCAAAATCGAGCCATAGGAGAGGAGGACGATGGGGATCGAGGGGGGGATGAATGAGGGTGAGCTAGGGTTTCTGGGGAACGCCTTAGTAGGCCGAGGGAGGGTGCGGATGGTCGGCACGTGGCCCTGGCGCCATGGATGGCCGGCACACACGATTGCGCCTCTCCTCTGCGAGAGGTAGAGGAAAAGGCCGGTCAGTTGGGCTGGGCCTGGTACAATGTTAGTAGTGGGCTTAGTGAACAGGGGGGATTTCCCCCTTTCTTTTATTTTGCTTTCTATTTTATTCTTTTGTTTTTACTTACTTTGCCTTTACTGTTTTCTATTATTTTCAATATAATTTAGTTTTAGTAAAATATAAAGTTAGTTCCTAAATTAGTGTTACTACATATTCTAATGCCACAAAACTTGGGCAACTAGATAAAATAGTTTAATATTTTATTAATCATAAAAGGCATAAAATTAATTGTTTTGCTACTGTTTTATTTACTTTGGGACAATCAAACACTTCCAAAGAGGTTGGTTTCTCCACCATAATTACATAAACATTATTTGGCTCACTCCGTACATTTTAGTTTTAATATTTGAAATTTTTTATTGTTTGCTTGATTTTGGATTTGAATTTGAATTGGTTTCGAACTAACGTGAGATTAGCAACAGTAACCGAGGTGACGTGGCATCATTAACGTGGGATTACTGTAGCCTAATTATCCGGGCGTCACAGGCACGGAGTAATAAAATTACATCCATGGCTACTTCCGCTGAGTTTTGATCTGTGCAAAAATTCGACACAGTACCACCGCATGCAGGAAGTGGTACTACCGCGTAGGGCGCGGATGTAAAAAATTACTTCCGCCCCTACTTCCACGCGTGTCACTGTGCTGGGATAGAGGCCACGGTACTACCGTGCCTGAGGAGCGGTACTACCACATAGCGCGGTACTCACTCCAAAAAGTACACTTCCGGGATGATACGTGTTTGTCACAGTAGGTCGCGTTTTTTGTCATGCATGTACATCCATGACGATTTTATGACAGAATCAGGATAGTCATACCTGTGCTGTCGTAGAAGTGTTCCATGACATTACCAAAATTATCATCATGGAAGTGTCCACTTCCATGACGATAAATCACGCGTCACAGAAGTGCTTTCGTCAAGGGTGACCAACACGTGGCATCCACCGTAACGGAACACCGTTAAGCTATCGGGTCGGGTTTTGGATCCGATAACCCGTTAATAGCCCCGACCAATGGGGATTTTCCACGTGTAAAATCATCATTGGCTGGAGGAAACACGTGTCGGCTCATCGTTGGGACAGATGTCATCCACTCATTGGACAAAAGGCGCCTATGATACGTCGACACGTGGCACGACCCAACAGAGGCCCATTCCTGTGAAAAGGCTGGCCCATTTTACTTGGTCAAAAGGTGGCGGGTCGGCCCATGGAAAGCCTGTTAACGGCCTGTTCGCATATAGCCCATTTACAGCCCGCTAACCCAAGGCCCGTTACGCCCTATCCGAATTAGGCCCAGTAGCGTCATCTGGGCCATCCAATATGATTCCAGCCCGTTTTCACTTCTGGCCCATGTATGGCCCATGACGTCTTTCGGCCCATATGAGGCCCTATGTAACTCTTGGCCTATTAACGGCCCGTGGTGAAACTGCTCCGCAATGAACAGTGTATCACTTTACACCCATTAACAGCCCGTGGTGAAACCGGCCCGTAATGAACAGTGTATCACTTTGTACCCATTAAGGGCCCGTTATTCAGTTGGGCCGTTTCCAGCCCATGTTATCTTTCGGCCTTCTTAGAGCCCATTTATTCTTGGGCTCATTTCCAGTATTCGTTTACTTACGGCCCGTTACTGTCATTTTCTGCTTGTGGGCCAAATTCAGCCCGTGGTTACAGTCGGCCCGTTTGTGGTCCGTTAATACGTTGGGCCATTTTCATAGCGCCATCAAATACGGCCTATTAACGATGGCCCGTTATGGTCGGCCCATGAACGGATGATTCCAACTCTAGCCCGTTTACGGCCATAATGCGGCCTGTTATTGGCCCATGTTTGGCCAATCGATCATACGGCCCGTATAAGGCCCATTGATGATACGACCCGTAGAAGGCCTATTGTTTCTACGGCCCGTAGAAGGCCAATGTTTCTACGGCCCATAGAAGGCCTACTGTTTCTACGGCCCGTAGAAGGCCCACTGTTTCTACAACCCGTAGGAGGCCCAGTGTCACTACAGTAAATATTAGCCCATGGTTATTGTGGCCTAGTTTTAGAAAATAGGTTGTTGCAGCCACTAGCAAACCACGGAAAAAGAACTGCACTAACTACAAGCAAACAAATAAACAAGACAACAAGGAAATAAATAAGCAAGCAACTTATGCTAGGCTATCACGGCTATTACACATATTACATCCACTGGGCATCAAAGTTCGCCACCAGTGCAAATATAGGGAACACATCAGCATATAAACGCTGCAGCAAAACAAGTCCAGAACTGAAACCACTTCAGAAGAGTTTAAGAAACAATATCCTGGGTACACATAATGCTGGCAAGATGCTTAGCAAGCTTATTAACTTTCTCTCGTTTGGCGCTTAAATCCTCAAGCGCTTGCTGTTGCACAAGAAAGTACGCATCTGAATTTTGCAGAGACTTCCTCAGTCCTTCGGCTTCTTGCCGCAACACAACTGACTGATGCCTTTCAGCTTGTAGCTGAGACTGAGGAAGCTGAAGTGATTCAGGGAGCGAGTTCGAAGAGCTTGTGCCAGCGGTACTGGCCAGTAACTCGAACACTACATCAACGCAGGACTGTGGGGTTTTCTCACTGTCTACAAGATCGTTTTTATCACCTTTCTTGGAGACCAACAGGGTTGTCTCACTATCTTGAACCTTATCTGCATTACTTTCTCTACCATTGCATAGTGGGGTGCTCTTCTCCAATATTCTGTTTGCATACTACAAGAGAAACAAGCAGACACATCACAGGTTTAGCTTGTAGTATACGAAACTCATTTTGGTAAACCGGTTCAGTAGTAAGGTGGACAGGATAATAGCATGAAACAAACATATATCTATGTACTATGGTCACTGTATTGTCCATATCATTCTAGTTTATGTTCCCTAATCAAGATAGAGACACAGTTCAACTCATATATTTTTAAGACACAGCAACATAGACAGAATATAAGTGTGAGAAACTACACAGCATTGGCAGCACTTGTAATGTGCATCACATGAGAACATAACTGTTTATACAACTTAAACTGAAATCAACATAGAGCAAGAAGTTAGAACAACAATCCAGTTAAAGAAATAGGTTTAAAACATACCTGTTGCGCCATTGGAGTTCAATGGTTCAATTGGATCCTTCAAATTCGAAAGTAGTTGGTATGAGTAAATACAGTGATGCAACAGCAAAGGAGTATGGACCATAGCTACGGAATCTGACCTGAGAACAGTTGCTCTTCTGCTTTAAACGTGGAGTTTGGGTTAGCTGTGGTGGTCTTCGTGCTTTGGGCACTGCAGTAGCTTTACAAACTGCTCGTGTGGGGGTACTCTATGGTGGACATGGTGCTTTGTCAACTATAAGTGGGTTACTATCCGCTGGGGTTGCGGTTAGATGGGTTGTAGCTGGTTCTCTGCCCAACGGTGTAAGTGTGCAATCTGGAAGAGTCTCGATTATGTGTGGTGGGGCTAGTTTGTGGGCTAGTACAACCATGGTTCTATCTGCATCGACGAGTAGCATTGCCTTTTGTGAAGAACGAGTTTTTGCTCCCTTAGATACTACCATCACCCCCTCCAATTCAAATGGCTGATAAACAAGAAAAGAAATTGAACGTACAGACATTGTATGATAGACAGATGTGGTAATTCACATATATGTTGTCTAACCAAACAGGACAACATGACACAATTTCACATATATGATGCCTAACTAAACAGGATAGCATGACACAGTTTTAGATATATGATGGATAACTTAACAAGATATAATGGCATAATTCAACATATGATGAGTACCTAAACAGGATGACATGACAAAACTATATGATGTCTTTCTAAAATAGGTTGGGATGAAATAATTCACATACATGTTGTCTAAGTATACAGGATGGCATGATATAATTGACATAATTGATTCATATACTAAGCAGCTGGCACTCGCATGTATGATCTCTAAACTAAGCAGATAGAATTCAATATTGTGCATATGATGTCTAAACTAAGCAATGCAAGACACCATATGCATCATATGAGAAATATAAACATTGCAACTTAGAGCATACACCTCAGGTGGGATATAGGACTGGTCATCTGTCTCTGAATCCTCCTCTGAGGAGCTCCCTGTAACCATCGAGATATATGCTTCAACAGGTACCATTGCCTGCTCTGAAGACCTTGTTTTCACTCCAGATTTTTCCATAACCGGCTCAAATGGCTGATACACATGAAGAGTAGTTCAATATACACAGATTGTCGACAAATGGAATACGTAATGAAAAAAAGATGGCATGAGATAATTCACATATATGATGCCTGGCTCCATGGCGGTGCATAATTCACATATATGATAACTGGCTGAAAAACATGGCATTGCATAATTCACATATCTGATATAGAAAGCAAACAGGAGGCATTCACACAAAGCATGTCTAATCTAAGCAGATGGCATGGCAATGCAAGACACCATATGCATGATATGAGCAATATAACCCAGCCAAGTTAGAGCATGCACCTCGGGGGGGGATACGACTGGTCATCTCTCTCTGAATCCTCCTCTGAGGAGCTATCTGTAACCAGCAAGAAATCTGCATCGACAGGTAGCACTGACTGCTCAGAAGACCTTGTTTTCACTCCAGATTTTCCCATGACCGACTCAAATGGCTGATGCACAGGAAGAGTAGATGAATGTATAAACATTGTTGACAAATGGAATACATTATGGAAAAAAATATGGCACGATACAATTCACATATACGATGACTGGCTAAACAGGATGGCATTGCATGATTCACGTATATGATGCCTGGCTAAAGAAGATGGCATTGCATAATTCCCATATACTCCCTCCGTTCCTAAATATTTGTCTTTTTAGAGATTTCAAATGGACTACCACATACGGATGTATATAGACATATTTTAGAGTGTAGATTCACTCATTTTGTTCCGTATGTAGTCACTTGTTGAAATCTCTAAAAAGACAAATATTTAGGAATGGTGGGAGTATGATATAGAAACCAAACAGGTGGCATTCACACAAAGCAAATCTAAACTAAGCTGATGACATATAAGATGTATAATGTAAGCAATGCAAGGCGCCATATGCATGATATGACCAACATCAGCATGCCAGGTTAGAGCAAACACCTCAGGTGGTAAACAGGCGTGGTCGGCTCCTTCTGAATCTCCATCTGAACAGTTATCTTCCTCTGGAATACAATCTGGAAATGCAGGAGGGGGGGCACTTCGCCCACCATGGAGCAGCGTCTGCATGACATTATATTCGCACGCAACGGTCTTCTCTTTTTCTCTACATGTTCAGTACGATTGTGTACAATATCTGACATGCATAATAAAAAAATAGTTAGATTTTGTAAGGCCTAAGGGGTGCATGCAAAAATCAAGACTGATGGTAGCAAACGAGTGGATGGATCCAAAACTAATGATAGCAGGTAGATTATAGCTTCAGTTTAAAAAGATAGACAATGGATCATCTATTGTTTGTTGCCCACCCAACATGAACCACATAGAAGACCCCAGATGAACCAGATAGTAGACAGATACTATTCGTTGCTGGCTCGATATGAGACCCATGGGCAATTCAAAACTCAAGATTGAACGATAAAGTAGCAGGTAATAATAACCGATGTATAACGTAAGCAAACACGAAAGACTGCGACCTCTCTTCCGGAACTGTGTAGTCCTCAGGTTCATCTGCTCAGTCGATGATGGTAATGCAGTTGGCGTGGCTGCCGGCAACGGGGAAGATGATCTGAGGCGGCGAAAGAAAGTCTGCAGGGGGGATCTCTGCTGCAGTGAATGCTTCTGTCGATGGTGCACCTCAGGTGGGGTGGATGACGGCACGGCAGGAGCAGGACATAACACACAGAGTTTTCTTTGATGCCAATCTGAAAATGAAGTAAATCTGTAAGGGCTCCTTAGAATTGGAGGATTCTATAAACGCAGGGACAGGAAAAACACAGGAATAGGATAGGAATGCACGTGCAAAACAGAGCATTTGGAAACATAGGATTTCAGTCAACCTGGGTGTTTGGCTCACATGAATTGGAAGAACAGAGGAATGGAGAAACAAAGTAATGCGACGAGTGTACAACCTCTTTGGCATAGCCTTGTGGACCTCAACATCATTGGGTTGGACATGGAGGATGGTGATGATGCTGGTGTGACTGTCGGAGGCGGGAAAGAAGATCCGAGGCCTCTGGAAACGGCGCCGAGGGTACTGCTCCGCTGTGATGGACGGTTCCGTCATTGGAGCAGCTCCGCTAAGGTGTACGGCGACGAGGCTGAAGCATGACAAGACAGACAATGTTAATCTGAAGTGGGACCCTAATATCATCTGCAATAGATGATGTAAAATACATCACCAAAAAGTGATAGATGTAAAACGCATCAGCCGCGCCACGGCCGCTCCGACAGATGCTGTAAGTACTGTTCACTCTGAACTTAACTGAAGAAAATGAACTTCACAGTCAAAACTGGATTTTACTATCGAAACTGATTGAACTAGTAACAGAGCATTGCAATAGATGTTTAGGGCATTCGAGCACTAGTAGCAGAGAAGCAGTGATCTAAATCAACAGACGCTCGAGCAGGGAACGCACTAGCAGAGAGCAAGTCGTGCAGTAGCACCGCGAGCGAGTGCTAAAGCAGCAACTCCTGTAGCTGTCAGAGGTTGTGCAGCAGCAGCAGCAGCACAAGCGAGAGCAAGAGCAGAGCAGTAGCACGAACGAAAGCAGGAGCAGTGCAGCAGCGCGACCGACAGCAAGAACAGAGCCGCAGCACGAGCGAGAGCTGGAGCAGCTGCAGCTAGTGCTGTTGTGGAAGTCGCCGCCGAGGAAGCAACGACATGGGGGAGAGACGCCGTGGATGATGTCGGCGGCGACAGCGCTGTTGATGGAGACGCCATGTCTGCTCGGTATCGAGCACCGGCATCCCTGTGAGATTGAATAAAAGATAAAATGCAGCGGTGAGTGCAGAACCTCCTTGGTGGCACCGAGTTGGCCTCGGCTTCATCGGAGGAATTGGTGAGGGTGCTGCGGTTCCGGTGGGGTAGGTCAAGACAGTGTTGTGGGGATTGAGGTGGCGCGATAGACGAGGCGAACGTCGGGGCAACTCCTTGGAGGTGGAGGACGGGGCCGCCGATCCGGCGGGACGACAAGATCGACAACGGATCCTCATCCGGTGCGGTGGATGAGGGACGGCGAGCTGTTGCGGTGGACGACATAGTCGAGGAAGAGTCTCCGGCTGGGCGGCGGTTGGGAGGCCGACGGAGGAGCGTGGGGTTTCACGGGTTTTGGCGGCCTCGGTGTACGAATGGGGGGGGGGGCGAAGGGGGAGGGGGAGCCAAACTTAGGGACGCGCTTGTCTGAAATGTAGGGTAAGTTACCAGCGTACCCCCACCGGTTTTGACACCGCGGCGTGGAGCTTCATTTCCAGCTGAGGGGTAGAAGGGGGATTTCGCATGTCTGGGCTGCGGGAGCGATTTCAGATGAGGAGGGAGTTCACGCGCGCGTCCAAGTTTCGGGATAACAAGGCGCGGCGCGGGTTGAAGAAGCGGGAGTTTCAAAGCAGGTGAGACAAAAGATACTCGAGCTTGAAAATTTCGGGATAACAAGGTGCGGATTCCTTGTTCGGCAGAACAAACTTAACATGTAAAAAAACAATTCATACAAGACACAAGAGAGTCATGTCCCCTTTTACTATATTGCTATAGATGCCATTGAAAAAACTACAAGAAAAATGTAAAAAAAATCGGGAGAACAAGATTACCCTGCACAGTACCAAATCGATTCGCACTTCCCTCAACAACAACAAAAAACAAATCAATTCCCACCAAAGAAAGAGTAATGTCCCTTTTTATATGATTACAGATGCCATGATCTCGAATTTCAATTTTTGAATCCACGTTATGTTGAATTCGAATATATCGTTAGGTGACCTTGCGGTTTATAATTGATGTAGTCGTACATTTTGATCTTCCATCATATATGAACATTTTACTCCACCATGTGAACATATATATTGTCGTCTACCATATGGACTAAATTTGAATCAATTTTCCTTATTTGAATACGATTGTTGTCAAGTTATACAATAATTTAAATATTATCTTGATAACAAAAAACATGCATATAGCAGTAATCATATTTCACTATGAACTACATGTACCATACGCTCTCCAATTCAAATATTTGTATCCATTTTATGTTGAATTCAAATCATAGTACATTATTGGTCTAGGTAGCGAGATGTTCGGGATAATCTAAACCCTGTTTTCATACGTATAATTTTTGGCTGAATTGGGACAAGTTTTGGTATAAGCCTCTTGCAAAACCGGAGATTCTCTCAACAAGCCTCGTGGTTCCGAGAGGGAACGTGTCACCTTTGTGTGCGAAACGATATACGCTGCCTCCCCCCTGATTTTATTTACAGAGGCAACATAGAACTATATGAGTGCCCTGTTAAATTTTGGAATTATTTCGGGTTCATTTGGCCTTTTTATACATTAATTGAGTTTCTGGACTTTTAATGTGCATAATATAAATATGAATTGCATGCACATGCTCCGGTGCACCAAAGTGGGTTGAAAAATCACATGTGTGTCCTTGGTTGAATTTCTAGGTCCCATGGAAGAAATGAGAATGAAATTCAAACATCTGGGCGTCATGACTCGGCCGAGAACATCGAGAAACTTAGATTTTAAATTCATGTAAATCCAAAACTCGCCTGGAAATCATGAAACTTGGCATGGTGTCATGTCATGGCACTAACATGTTGTGGTAAAAAATTGGGCCGATTTGGAAGCTCGTGGTTCTAAGAGGGAACGTGCCACCTTTGAGTGTGAAACGATATACGCTGCCCCCCCCCCCCTTGAGTTTCTTAACAAAGGCAACATAGAACTACATTAGTGCCCTGTTAAATTTTGGAATTATTCCGGGTTCGTTTGTCATTTTTTATACATTAATTGAGTTTCTGGTCATTTAATGTGCATAAGTCAAATTTGAACTACAAGCACATGCTCTCGTGCACCAAAGTTGGTTGAAAAATCACATTTGTGTCCTCGGGTGAATTTCTAGGTCCCATGCAAGAAATGAGAATAAAATTAAAACATCTGGGCATCGTGGCTCGGCCGAGAACATTGAGAAACTTGGTTTTAAAATTCTTGTAAATCCAAAACACGTCTGAAAATCATGAAACTTGGCATGGATGTCATGTCATGGTACTACCATGTTGTGGTAAAAAATGGCCGAATAGGAACAGATTTTGGTATAAGCTTCTTGCAAACCGAAGCTTCTCTCAAGAAGGCTCGTGGTTCTGAGAGGGAACGTGCCACCTTTGAGTGCGAAACGATATACGTTGTCCCCCTTGAGTTTATTTACAAAGGCAACATAGAACTACATGAGTGCCCTGTTAAATTTTGGAATTATTCCGGCTTCGTTTGGCCTTATTTACACATTAATTGAGTTTTTGGTCATTTAATGTGCATAATTCAAATTTGAACTACAAGCACATGCTCCCGTGCACCAAAGTTGGTTGAAAAATCACATTTGTGTCCTCGGGTGAATTTCTACTCCCTCCTTCCATCTATATAGGTCCTAATGCATTTTCGAGGCTAACTTTGACCAAACGTTAGAGCAATAATATATGACATGCAACTTACACAAAGCATACCTTCAAATTTGTATGTCAAAGGAGCTTCCAATAATATAATTTTCATAGTATACATCTCATGTGCTATTAATCTTGTCAATAGTCAAAGGCTGTCTTGAAAAACACATTAGGCCCTATATAGATGGAAGGAGGGAGTAGGTCCCATGCAAAAAATGAGAATAAGATTCAAACATCTGGGCATCGTGGCTCGGTCGAGAACATTGAGAAACTTGGTTTTAAAATCATGAAACTTGGCATGGTGTCATGTCATGGTAGTACCATGCCGTGGTAAAAAAATTGGCCGAATAGGAACAAATTTTGGTATAAGCTTCTTGCAAATCGGAGCTTCTATCAAGAAGGCTCGTGGTTCTGGGAGGGAACGTGTCACCTTTGTGTGCATAATTCAAATTTGAAATACAAGCACATGTTCCAGTGCACCAAAGTTGGTTGAAAAATCACATGTGTGTCCTCGGGTAAATTTCTAGGTTCCATGCAAGAAATGGGAATGAAATTTAAAATTCTGGGCGTCGTGGCTGGGTTGGAAACATTGAGAAACTTAGTTTTTTAATTCCTGTAAATCCAAAACACGCATGAAAATAATGAAACTTGGCTTGGTGCCATGACATGGCACCAACATGTTGTGGTAAATTTGCAGTCCAATTTGCGAAGGCGCACACATTAACAATCAACAAAGTCATTTTGGAACAAGTGCTGCCACGTTACAATAGGAAACACAAGTATTATTGAAACCGTGGGCGTTCTACTTACTAGTATCATTTACGTGCCACCACGCGTCCCCATTTTTTATTAGCTAGGAGGCGCCGTGCAGGGTAGCTATTTGAGTACGAGAGGCGTGTGATCAGACCCCTGCGCATGCTTATCGGGAGGAGAGCCCTTTGACCTCCATCTGCCATCCACCTCTCTCCCAAGGTCTCCATTAATGGCGCCCGAGTCTCTGTTTAATGGCGTGGCTATGTCTCACTCGATTGAGATTTAAGAGAGAAAAAAGAAAATCTGAAAGCACGGATCTTGATGTAAGATCCGACAGACCTATATAGCATCTACTGCGACTTATAGCAAGACTGATGAATATATAAGGACGATTATTTTCTTTTTTTTTATCAAAGAAGGGCTTGCCCCTTCCGATTTTCATTGCTGAAAACCACCACAATTCACAAGAAGTTCAGCACAACTCCAGCCTAACACGAAGGACTAAAAGCTACCAGATTGAAATCGCAACATACCAAGAGGCCAACAAAGGCCAAACATCCGTGCTAGAACCCAACATTTCACAACCGATGATACAATCCACATCCTAAACCGATTATCACATCAAGAGAAACCAGGAAACTAAAGAAAGCCCAGCAGCAACTAGAAGAACAGCAATGCCAGGGTCGCCACAACAAGAGTTTTCTTCATTCCAGCCTCGCAACAATGATCTTCCACAGAAAGATAAGGACGATTAATTGTCTTACATAATTAGAAAGATAATTAAAAAAGCCACATGCGGCTACGCCCAAAATACACAAGGGCAAAATAAGAAGGAAGACAAGGATCTGGCTCGCTGATCTCTACTTTCTTGATGCGTTGCTGCAGGCCGCGGGAACTAGTCTCCGCGGCGAGCGGCGATGAGCTCTTTCGTGTCCTCAAGATGCTGCTTGAGAACATCCACGGATTCCTCCACCAGCCTTTGGCGCTCGTTGCGGAGCATGTCATTCTCGTCCATAAGTTTCTTGACGATGACACCGGTCCTCTTCAACAAGGCACTGGTCTCCTCCTGCTGGTCTGCACTTCGGACGATCTTCTCCCTCAGCAGGTCGCGCTCGGCTCGGAGCCTCTCATTGCCCTCCCTTAGTTGCCGGATGACGTTGGTAGCCTGTTCAAACGAGGCTTTCATGTTGTCCTGCAACCTCACCAAGCCGGAGATCTGATCCATCTGGCTATGGACGATTGCATGCATGCGCCTGTAATAGTTGTCGCCTGCCCGCAAGAAATTTTCCCAGGCCGCAGCGCGGCAGGACATCTCTGCTGCATTCGTGGCGCAGCGGGAAATCTCTGCTGCTTCCGCGGCGCGGCCGGACCAGTCTGCTGCATCGACAGCGTGGCGGGACCTCCGTGCTACTTCAGCGGCGCGGCGGGACCTCTGTGCTGCTACTTCCGTGCGGCTGGACATGTCGGCTACTCTCACAAAGAGGCGGGACATCTCTCGTGCTTCCGCTTCCATGCTCGCCTCTCCCTGGTGGCAATCTCTCGACCCAGAACTCAAGCTAGCCATGGCAGACGCAAGGGAAGGATGCTGAATGACTTGTTTGTTTTTGTGGATGAGGAGTGAGGAGGAATATGCACTCATCTTGGCATACTAGTATTTATAACCGAGTACTAATACGCTCCTAAGTGGGAAATCGTTTAGGTTGTGATTAGTGTGAACAGGTTTGGAATTCAATATAGTGTGGTACTAATACGCTCCTAAGTGGGAAACCGTTTAGGTTGTGATCGGTGTGAACAGGTTTGCAATTCAATAGAGCGTGGAGTAATTTGGAATGTGACGAGACACAAGCTCAAAATTTATTGACGGTTCTAGTTTCGAAGTGCGGCACTATTCCCGGATGGAGTACTTCTTTTTCTACTCCCTCTTTTCCGGTTTTATAGGGCTTATCTCAAAATTTTAATTTTTCCATTTTATAAGGCTCAATTTGGTTGTTCCCCAACACATGTTCAGATTCCAAGGTGCATTAAATCATTGCATGCAAGTATTAAGAGAAAATTGACCATTACATGTACTTTATGCATGCATGCATTGCAATTAATGCATTGATAAACATAATGTTTTGAGAAAAACAAGAGCATTAATTAGGTGCTTTTGCAAACTACAAAAAATATTCCACCACTTATCATAAACCGGAAAGGAGGGAGTACTGCTGTGTACGTGCAATAACTGGCACCGTCGTATACATATCTTACGGTTAATGGGGCGTTTGACAGGAATAGCCGCGTGGCGAGCTCTAGGCTAGTCCTTTTTTCAGACGCATTAAACCTATCTCTCGGGACTTCTCGCACGCACCATCGTGCCACCCACAAAAACTTGTACTCTGAGTTTAGTAGTACGGTATACAGGAAGAGAAGAGGTGCACACACGCACTCGTCCTCTCACACACGTGTGTGTTTTTTCTCGAAAAGGAGGATGATGATCCCCGGCCTCTGCATCTGGGAGTCACACACGCATCTGTAGCTACGAATTGTAGTGTTCTCAACCATCCGATTGACTCTATCATGGATGTACCTATATACTAAAACATGTCTAGATACATCTATATTTTGACAAATGGAAGGCATGTATTGTGGAACGGAGGAAGTGCTTGTCATCAAAATGGATAAAAGGAGATGTATCTAGAACTAAAATACGTCTACATACATCTCCTTTTATCCCTTTTGATGACAAGTAGTACTTCTTACCCAAAGGAACTTTATATCCAACAGACACAAAATATCCGTTCGACTATTGAAAATTACTGATCTGATGTCGAAGTAATTGCCGCATCGCCACCAAAACCCACCATTTCTTAAGCTAAAGTAGACCAAGGTAATCCCTATATTAGCATATCCCTAATAATAAAGCACACCAAAACCCACCATTTCTTAAGCTAAAGTAGACCAAGGTAATCCCTATATTAGCATATCCCTAATAATAAAGCACAGATTGGGTCTCCGGTTCACCGTTGTGTCCTTTTTGCAAAATAATCCCTATTGTTTTATTGTTTTAGGTATTCAACCCGCACTCACGTCCCTAATCCCTAAGTGAATTAATGATTCACGATAGAAAAAAAGGTCCCGAATAGGTGCTGCATCGCCCCCACCGCTTCGCCTCGATTGGCACCGGCGAAGGCCACCCCGCCGCTCGACCTCGACTCGCACTGGAGGCGACCACCACCATCCTCCCTGCTCCCTCCCCTCCCCCAACTCGATATGGATGCCTAACCTGCGGGAACGGGCAGGCGGCCGGCGGGCGATGTGAGGCGCGGTGGCGGCACGAGGAAGACGGGCAGATCCGGGCACGGCGTCGACCGATCTGGCGGCTGGTGCGGCGGCTTGTTCCTGTCCCAACGGCGTCCTGCTCATCCATAGAAGGAGAGAGAAGGGCCCGAGGGAGAGAGGAAATAGATGAAGAAAGGAGAAGGGGCGATCACAGGGTGAGGGAGGCAGTCGCCGGCGATGGCGGCTCCGGTGACTGGTCGACGGGCTTGCTAGGCAAGGCTAAGGAGTACGCTAGGCTGAGATTCGATAGAGGTGTGTTTTATTTTTAGATTTGGGCAGAACAACCAATTCTTGGGTAGATTTATTTGATGTACTGATGGATCATCCTCTGGAGTGCATGAATTGAATGAATTTCTGAATTCTGAGCAGCATGAATTGAATTTATTTTGCACCACAGGGAAGAAGTTGTGGTGGCGGCGAATTATGCAGCCATTGTCTCTCACAACCGCCGGCCCCTGCTCGCGACATATCTACTGAAGCCGCCTCTGCCTACTCCGGTGTGTTGCAGCTCCTTACTCTAGCCACATGTCGCTTGCTCTCCCGCTAGCCTCTGCCTGCTCTAGTCTCGAAGTTGATGACACCCTAATGCAAAGCTCCCACAATCATCCGCTCCGTCTCAGCGTAAGAATCATGCTCGCACATTACCTGTCAACTAGATTAGTTCATTGCGTATGTGTGTAGCCATGCTTTAGTTTTAGTAATCGTTTGATATTACAGTTTGGTTACCCTTTTCTGCTTTGTTAGAAAAAACATGTCCAACTGCAGAAAAGGAGTTTGTATCCAGCTTGACCTCCATAGCAGGAAGATTTTTGTAATCGTTCTATCAATGTTCTATTAATGGACAGAGGAGGAGAGCAATGGAAATAACACCCCGTCGCGGTCCTGGTGCTTCTCTCCGTGGGTTCGCTTACCTCGGCGTTTGTGGCTTCTACAGGTACGTACTAGACGACTACCCATTGTTTTTGTTTTCTATTGACAGTTTGATCGCTTCATCAATCCTTCTAGAGGGTCTTGACAGGAAGGATTGAGCAGCCACTGTGCTGGAGTAGACTATGTGACAGGTTTTTTCCTCTCTCTCCTACCCGTGATTGGTTTCTTTGGTGAAGAAAGCATCACTATCTTTCAATACATCATGGATGCTCAACTTGTATGTCTACATGGTACAAGAATGAAGATTAACCATTCAATCTATTGATTCAGAGTGAGACAAGGGTGAAACAGAATAAGCTCATTTTTGTGGTGAGTTCCCTAGGCCCCAGAACTAGCATTTTAATTACAAAATTCAGTCTTTGATCACGTTATTTCAGTTTCATTATAGACCTTATAATATTTTTTATGCATTAATATAAGGTTTATAATATTTTGTGGAGCAATCAGTTGTGCATAGAAAAGAGCTCACCTAAATTAATGACACGTTCATCTTATCTTCGATTAAAAAAATTTGCCCCCTAATATTCAGTTCTACTGAGAGTTGTAGAAGGCAAAAATCCAGCAAATTAACTCAAGTAAGTGTTTTTGGTATTTCCCAACGTAATTAAAAAATTTCTTCTCAAAATACGACATGGTCATTGTCGGAAAAGAATATTTAGCATGAATGTAGGTGCTTTCATATGAAGCTGGACATGTTTACAATGATCGACCGGATATCGTTACACGTGTCCTGAAGTTTAATGATTTCTGAGAAGTTGTTAAAAGTGGACATTTGTTTCATACAATTCAAGCATGTAAGTTATATACATACTGATTTTGCCCTGCTTTGTTTTAATCTTTTCATTTATATAATCTAACTTTGTCCATCTATTTCTCTTCCTCTATTTTTCGGTTATCCAAGTTTATACATGGTGGGGTTCCAGAATAGAGGCTTGCCTCATACTCATACTTCAATTCGGCTTATAGGGAACAATCATGAGCCTTCGGCCTCCTTCATAGATGGTTTGATTTCGGCTGAGATACCTGATCGTTTGGTTGAGCCCTGGGTTATGCTCTTATGGATTAATTTATGGTTCACGGTCCATGTGGAGACTACAAAGTAAAGTGTGCATGTATGAAAGATGGATTGTGTTCCAAAAGATTTCCCAAAGATTTTAATGAGAAGACATCGGTTGATGATAGAGGCTTTCCTATATATCATAGACGTGATTTGGGTTACTATGTGAGGAACAAGGGTACTGTTAAGCTGGATAATCGATGGGTAGTTTTCATATAATAGTTTTGGTAATGTAATTATTAATGTATATTTCTGCTTGCGAAGCGTACTGGCATATGTTTGCTTTCAATATACATGGTCGTGAGCCTGTAGTGGAGAGATTGGTTGTGCACCTTCCTCGAGTCTTCATTACGAGTTACCTTGGAACCAGGATTTTAATTTTTGTTGATAAGACGACAAAAATTAATGGATACAATTATGGAGAAAATAAATTACTTTGGCTGAACAACCTACAACCAACTGAGCCATGCTTGTCATACTACTATCTGTTGTCATTTTGATGGTATTTTCTAGCTCTTAGTCTGCAAGTGTTGCCAACTCTAATGACTCACGACGCAGACTCACATAGTGCATGATCACATCTTAGCTTTCATGGTAATTCTGCACTTTGAAGGAAGTTTGTTTCTTTTAGGGAAACCAATGTAGTTTATTTTTATCCAAATCCAATAATAAAATTTGATCAATTCCTGTAGTCTTTGGAAGTTGCATATATTTGTCAGGATTAATCAGCTTGATTGATAAGTTATGTTTTTCATTTTGTAGTCTGTATCTGCTGAAACTTTATAGGCCAGTTACACATATTGAAATAGTGTCATTTTCCTTAAAAAAAGATTAGCGTTGCATGTTGATAGTAGCATTGGCCAATAATTTCAGACCGAATAGAATCTAAGATGAGACAGAAGAAGATGGACTGCAAGCTATAACTGAGTAGTGCACAACAACAGATAAACTAACGAATACGAACTCTTATTTATTCTACAGGTGTTGCAACACACGGGCGTGTGATTCATGGTTCGGACAACGCACGGGCATATTTACTAGTATTACTAAGATAAACAGAAGGCACTGTCGAAACATTTAGGACGTGAGCTTGTCAATCTGAATGTGGAGGGACACAAGCTTAGCCCCGGTCAGCAGCTTGGGCGAAACTGTCAAGAAGGTCAGCTCCTGCACATCGACGTCGCCGGGATCCTTGCTGCTTGTCACCTGCATTTCCACCTTGACGGCGTCGGTCGTGCCTTTGGGCTCCCCCGGCGGGCCGTTCGCCCATAGCTTGGCCAAGTAGTGCGGCAGTAGGGACGCCCCCGCTCTGATGTAGACGACCGACATGGCGATAGGCGTGCCGATGTCGAGCACGCCGCCGACCAAGAAAAACGCACGGCGGTCCTCCTCCGCGAACAGCAAGAGCCGTGGCTCCGACAGTGGCACTTGCAGCTGGAGCACCTTGCCGTACTGGATCCTGTGCATGGGCATGGGATGCGCGGTGCTGATGTGGTGGTAGAGCGCCGGCGGCGGGCCTTCATAGCCACAGACGAGCACGGGGCATTTGCAGGGCGCGAGCGGACACATGCTTTGGTGATCGGCGAGCTTGTGGTAAGTGACATAGAGCCCACAGCCTTCGTGCGGGCACTCCACCGTCACCGACGAAAGGATGGAGTCCACCGCCGTGTTCCGCACGTCAAAGCCACCGCCGCGCTCGTACTTCTGGCACTGCCGCTGGTTCCCGGGGCGCTCAACGCAGCAGTCCGCGCAGGACAGGTGCCCTCCCCTGCACTGCAGAAATCAATCGAACAACACATCAATCAAGAAACCTGCACCTTGCTCAATCATCCGAACGGACGAGGTGTATTCGAACCTCATACACTGGAGGCGTCAAGGGGTGGAGGCACAAGGGGCAGTGGAGCACGGTGAGGTCCATCGAGACCCTAGAGAGCTCCATCGTCGGGTCCTGTTCCTGTTCGGTCTGCATGATCTCGCCCTCCTCGTGCACAACCATCTCTCGACTTGGGCCAGGGTATTACAAAGCTTTACCGTCACATATTTTATACTCCCTTCGTTTCTAAATGTAAGTTTTTATAGAGATTTCACTAGGTGGACTACATACGGAGCAAAATGAATCAATCCACACTTAAAATGCATCTATATACATCCATATGTAATTCATAAGGCTGGTCATAGTGGGAGTAACATAGGTAGTAACTTAGATGCCACATAGGCAAAAATGATGAGGTGGCAAGTAGTTAATAAGGAGAGAGGCAAATAGAGTAACATAATATGTTACCATCACATAGCGCTTCCCAATGCAAAATGAGTCTACAAAGTAATACATGAAGAGATCTATATTACCACATATATGATACTACCCACTATGAAGGTAGTAACATAGACTAGTAACATATGCATGTTACTAGTCTAAGTTACTCTCCACTATGACCAGCCTAATGGAATCCATACAAAGACTTATATTTAGGAACGGAGGGAGTACTACTTCAAGGTGCATTAAATCAACACATGCAAGTATCAAAATAAGAGTCACGGCATGCATGCATGCGTTGTAATTAATGCATCGGTAAACGCAAATTATTGAAATATATCGAGTGCAGTGCTTTGATGTGTCGCGTCAACTCGTACATCAATGAGAAGTTTGATTATCCTCTCCCTCGCAGACTTAACTGCACCTGCCTTTGGCTGTATGACAGGTTGGCCACACACCTGTCGGGCCCACCTGTCATACACGCAAAGGCAGGAGCGTCCCTCCCTTGCCCATGAGCGTGATGGCTGGCAAGACTAGGAGAAGTTTTCGCTACACGCTCTCCCTCCCGCAGGCGGTGGACATGCAACAGTTCAATCGGTGTCAGATGACTAGAAGTGTACTGTAGTACTCCTCCAGTGCAGTAGTACTCCCTCATTGTTCGACTTCCCGAAGAGGCGAAGAGACAAGCGCAGTCCAGACGCTCGTGTGGCAGTTTCATGTGTAGAGTAGTCTAGGATAGCGTGTACTGTGCCTGTAAGCTTAAAATCATTGGGGTCGGCTCCATGCTACGTGGCCGTCTTGAAGTTTTTTTTAAAAAAATAGTCTTCTGGCCCTACCTGTCACCCTGGTGATTGTAGTTTGCACGCTCATCTGGTCAACACAGGAATATATATTTTAATTTGTTTTTTTAAAAGGGGGGACTCGTCGGCCTCTGCATCAGAACGATACAGCCACATATATTTTAATTTGTGGTGGGTAAATGTTAGAGGTTGCAGAAAATATAATGTACACTGCGGGTCTTTCAGCCAAGTTTAGAGGCAAGCATGTGGGGCCAGTGCTATGATGTGTCGCGTCAACTCGTACAACGAGGAGAAGCTTGATTTTACTACACTCCTTCTCCCTCGCCCATGCGCGCGGTTGCTCGCAAACAAGGACATGATTTTGCTTAGTAGTACTTCTACAACAAGCTATCCGTCCCGCTCGCGGTGGACGGACATGCAGCAGTGGATTCGACACTGTAGAAGCAGTAGTAGTAACATCATTGTTCGTCTTCTCGAAGAGGCGAAGAGCCAAGCGCAAACCGAACGTTGCAGTTGTGAACATTGGAGCACGCATATAGCCAGGCTCTTGCATGAGACAAAATTGCTATGTGAGCCCACTATTTTACTAGTACGTACAACTACTTGCTAGTATAGCCCTGTAAACCAGAAAGGAGTATTTGCCCTTCTAGAGATTTCAACAAGTGACTAGACTACACCGAGACGGAGTACATATGGAGCAAAATGAGTGAATCTGCACCGTAAATAAATACGTACTAGTTCTATCGTTTTCCTCTTCGAGGTACACAATATTGAGTATACTGACTAGTCTCTTTTTGACACGCATTTACGTTTTTTTGACACAGTACAGACGCAAGCGCTCATATACACGCGCATACACTCACCCCTATGAACGCACACACGCACGGCACTATCATCTTGAAATTTACGAAGTCACCATAGGCACCTCGTTGTCGACGGGTCCATAGGTGCTTGAATGCCAAGGAGGAAGAGGGTAGCGGTTCCCGAGACGTTGAACGGTCAATGATGCATCCTCAATTACATGCAGAGGGAATTAATTGGAGAAGCAGAATAGAGCTAGCACGATGTGAATGCAACAGAGTTTGGACTCTCATATAATAAAGGCGCCCACCACTCCAATCCATCTACTCCCAAGTCTCTTCACAACACTGCTCACTCCAACCCAAGACCAAGTGACCAGAAGCCACAAGCACCTATGGAGGCGATGGACGCGAGCGGCAGTCGGCTGTGCCAAATCATCCAAGGTGCCGACCTGCGGCCCCGCACCGCGCAGCGTTTCTAGACGGTGCTGGCGACCGCAGGCATCATAGCCCTCGCAGACGCCGGTTTCACCTCTCGCATGGACGACATGATGGCCAACTCCATCCGCAAGTTCACCGCCGTCAAGAAGCGCGCGGACGACCTTGCCGTAATGCTCCAGCCCGTGCGTCTAGGCTCCTCATTGCCTGCCACCCTCATCGGCCTACATGGTGATGAACTCTTTCAAGCCCCGGTGGCCCTATAGGTGCCGGAGGTTGCGACGAAGAATGTGCACCTCGAGGCCGCGCTCTCCGCGCAGCGCCTCGCCATGCAAGAAACCGTCGACCTGCACATCCACGTCTATGAGGAAATCGTCTACATAGGCCACTACAAGGCAAGCGAGGACAGAAAGACGTTGGCCTTCTTCTAGCGACTGGAATCTTTGGACGCCATTGTTCAGAAGCACGTCGACCTGGCCACGAAAGCCGCTGCTACTTAGGCTCCATTCGGTGGGCCGGCGCCCTGAGTCAAGGAGGTGGACGTGGTCGATGGATGCATCTCTTCTTCTTGCCTCCTGCAACCAGCACTGCATCGCCTCGTGGCCTTAATGTTTTATTAGTATAGTACTCCCTCCGTTCCCAAATATAAGTCTTTCTAAAGATTCCAGCAAGTGACTACTACATACGGAGCAAAATGAGTGAATCTACACTCTAAACTATGTCTACATACATCTGTATGCTGTATTCCATTTGAACTAGTATCTAAAAGGGCTTATATTTGTGAACAGAGGGAGTATATGTCATTTTTATTCCAGTCGTAAGGTTTTCACTATGAGGTGGGGCCGCAGTTGAGCAAACCCACCCCGCCCACTGGGCGTCGGCCGAGTTTAGAATTAGAAGAGAGAAACGAGGGAGGAGAGCTAGCTGTAGCACGAACGCTGTTGTCAGATGGGACTCGTGTTTATAGAATTGGAGTACTGAGCACTCGTGCCTCTTTTTTTTTGAGGGAAAAATTAGTTGTATGTCTAGTACTACCACTAGTTTGGTGCGTGCGACCTATAGCCGTCATCACTTTAGGTCTCCTTTTCGAACCGCGGCTACGCTTCACAGTACATATTTTTTCACGCATTTATCCTCCTATATGTACTCCTAGGCTATTTCCACGTGCTCCCATTCGCCACATGTGGGACATAGAGCATCTGGGTCGTAGTGCATGCACGACTCGGAGCATATGCCGGGGTACTTTACATTTCATACCTCACGAATTACATGCAAACCCCCCACAGAAGAATAAATAAATAGCGTGAACAAGTTCGGCATCACCACTTTATGCCTCCTTGTAGGTACATTGTGCTGATGCGTCCACTGTCACATGTCCTTATACCAACCTTTTGCTGTCATTAATGTAAGGGCGCATGTAAAATGAAGCGATCACACTGTTACCTTAGGGACATCTAACCAGTGTTATTGTTAATCTAATGCCTCCAGTGATAAGATGCAATTAAACTGTGTTACAAATGGCACTCCTGCTGTTTTCCCCAGTATGATAAGTAAGTTGCTCCTTTACGCTGCTGAGTGTCCTGGTGTCCCCATGGTCCCATGCCCTTAAACCAACTCTTTAGCTGCTGTTGATTTACTGTGTCTGGTAAACAAGCAATGCCACCATTAAAGTAATCCCATATTTGAGGAATCTCATTGTTGATCGTAATGCTTCTGGTAAGATGAAGCATTGCTGACGTTTTAAAATTTCTACTGTCCTTGTGTGATTGCCATGAACATAATTAAGATGCTTCTTTTCATTTTGTATATGTTCCGTATATTCTTATTGACCAGCAACTGTTTACTTTCTATCATTTTGTGCAGTTAGGGATATCCATTTCACCTTGTTGCTATTGTGACCTCTTGGTGAACTGCACAAAACACTTTTTTTGGAATGAGTGTCTTGTGCAGTTCAACTAAAATGTCACGTGGGCAACATCTCTCAATTTTGGTGGAACTGCACAAAATGGTGATTGGAGTTTCCAAAATCTCCGTCAAGTTCTGCTGGTAATCTCGTGCAACATTTTATTAGCCTTTGCAAGATGGAGCCATCACTGTCACCACAATGGCACTTTATTTTAGTGGAACTGCACAAAAGGATAAGAAAATTATAGTTGCACATTACATGAGCCGGATAGCCAACCTTAATGTTCCTCAATTTTAGTGCAACTACTAAAGAAGAACCTGCTAGCTCACAAGAGCAAGTACTTCTTGCTAGCTCAATGATGCAATCTTTGCTTCATTTCAGGTGAACTGCAGAAAAAGGCGCATGAATTGAATCATGGAACTCCAGGCAGACCTCATCCTAGTGGAGCTGGAGGTTGAGTTCAAGGAGGCCGCTATTAAAGTGAAATCATGCTCTCCTGTCTCCTTGTTTGTGCTGTGAAAACATGCTGTGCAAACAGGAATACTCAACTACAGATGTTGTGACGGTCAAGAGCATTCGCCAAGTTCTTTGATTGTATGACATGGCTAGCCAAGATGGATTTAATCTCGATATTCACTTTATCAAAAGGCTCTAATGGGTTGGTTCTGAATATTGCAAGCTGGGAATCAATGAGATGTGTAGGCATCTTTGTTTTACTTATTATTTGAATCTTATTTGTTGGTTCTGAATCTTGCAAGCTGGGAATCAATGAGATGTGTAGGCATCTTTGTTGTACTTATTATTTGGATCTTATTTGTTGGTTCTGAATCTTGCAAGCTGGGAATCAATGAGATGTGTAGGCATCTTTATTGTACTTATTATTTGGATCTTATTTGTTGGTTTTGAATCTTGCAAGCTGGGAAACACGACATGATGATGCAGAGGACAACAACCATAACAAACAATTCAAACTTGGTAGTATTATCTTTGTGAAAGTGCGACAAATGTGCTGATCGTGTGCGTCCTGAGAATAATAATTCTAATTGTTGTGCATGTTGATCCCGTGGCACTGATAGAACGAGCCAATGCATTGCTTGTTTTAAGTATAAATTTCTATTATAACTAATCAAATTTAAGTAAAGTGACCACTAACTCCTGTTATTACAGTACCAATACGGACCCACTCGTGAACCGATGTGTGGCCGGAGTAGGTTTCTTAATGGAGGCGTTTGAATGCGCCGAGGGTTCATCTTCTGCTGGGTGTGCAGCGGATGAGGCAGGGGTAGTAACTGTTGTCGCCTGTACACACTCAGCTTACTGTTGAATCCAGTTCCCCAAGAGCTGAAAAACGAACTACTGCCGCCGCCTACACACTCGTTCACTCAAAGAGACTCCAATGGCGATCCGAGGGGTGAGCCTGCTGGATATGGACTTCAGCAAGGAGTTAGTTCGCCGTTCAGTCCTATGGCTGCACCAAGTTGAATGTGATGTACACCAACGATACAGACTCGGTGAAGCTCTGCCTCGCCTCAGTCCTATGGCTGCACCAGATTCTGGAGCATTCGCCCGTTTCATCGGCAGCGCCGACTGCACCTTCGCTACGGTGGAGAGAAGGAAGAACGCGACGATTCGGCCATCTGGTGCAGCAAGCTTGTCGACATCCAGAAGCAATACAAGATCATCAACAACGGGCAGGAGAAGGACTCCGTGGTTGACCTCGCTGAGACCATCATCGACCCCTGATACGCCAACATGAAAGAAGACGACCTGAACACATGGGAGGTACCTCTGAATCTAGCCTACATAACCAACGCGGCCAAGGACGCATACGCATGATATGACATGTACAGGCAGATCTTGCACATGAGGGCGTGTCTGCTTCCCATAACCGACGAGTACACGGACAGCCGCAGCGTCATGGTCAAGCGTGCCAGGAAGGTCTAGATGTTGTACTTTATCTGTTTATAAGCACCTTTATCATCTAAGTGTTTCATGCATTAGCCTATGTGTCTTAATTATCTATTTTGTCTGAAATATTTCTTTTAAGAACCCATTAACCTGATTGCTTTTTTAGTGGCTATTTGCTTATGTATGTAATCTAGTTCACTTGTCCGTAAAAAAACTAGTTCACTCGACTGCCGTGCTTTGAATCTCCTTCGTCCCAACATATTCCTCTCCTCGGGTGGACCCAGCAGGTCTCTGAATTTTCTCCCACTTTCTTTTTTGATGTAAACTGAGTTTTCTCCCAGTACTTTCCCCTAGAACCAACTCAATTATCCCACGTCTAGCCTAAAAAATAATAATACCCCACGTACTATTAACTCATCAAATTAAAATGACATTTTATTTCGTAAGTTAAAAGTTCTTACAAAATAATAATAATAATTGTTTATATATAACTTGCCAAGTTAACTCCTAGTGATTGCGTACATAAGCTTGCAAAGATTTTACTGACGTGCAATCATGTGTTTATGTTTTTATAACATTTCTCCATCTAGCCCAACATGATATTTTCACCCAGCCCAGCAAGTCCGCGGATTTCGAGAAAAATGCAAATGGGATTTAAACGGGCTGCATAGATGCTACATCATTGTTTACCCAGCCCACCAAATGGACTAAAAAAACAAATGGACTGGCTGACATGTGGGCCAGTAGGTCAAAGCCTAAGAAGGCGTTGGATTTACATCCAACAGCCGTCATTCTTCTTTAATCTCTCGTATTCTTCCCCCAGCGCTGCCGGAACCGCCTGCTCCAGCCTTCGGCGTCCAGCGGCGTTGTTTTGCGCTCCTCAGCGAAACGCTACCCCGCCGACGGCCAGGCCATCCCTCCACTCCGCACCTCCTGTTATTCTCTGCCGAGTGAAGGCCCACCCCACACCCGAACCAGTCAAGTTTCCCACTCCTCTCCATCTGCGACTCCACTGCCGTGTCTTCCCCATCTCCGGGTCGTTCCAGTCTGGGGCCTTGCCGTCGTCCACTGCCTCGGTGCGCTCGGCGCGGCGTGGTCAACATACGAGAGTCATCGGAAGAGGACTGTACGTGGAGAGCCTGACGGCCGGACCCACGAGGTCCATGGTCGCACGCAAGGAAAGTTCCTCCTTATTACGCACTGTACGTGCACTGTACATGAGAAGGGCTTCTGTATTTCACAAAAAAAATGTTTCCTCCGCTGACAGGTCAGACCCACCAGCTATATCTTCGCATGGAAGGAAGTGCCTCCTTATTACGCACCAAAAAATGAATACCCCCTACTAGCTGGGAACCACCATAGTGGGTGGCTGACTTGTGGGCCTACTAAGTTGACGAGGACGGAGGGCTTTGTAAACTTAGTCAATATGAACGATTCTAGCTCCAGTGACCGTACGATGTCCATCCAACGGCCATAGGGCTTCTTCAACCTCTGGTCTTCTTGCTCCAGCCGTCCAAAGCAGCGCCGGTCGTGCCGCGTGCTCCTGCCTCTCGTGGCCGGCTGTGATGCCGCGGAGGCCTCACCGCCCCTACTACTCCCACTGCTGGCCCAGGGTATCCCTCTACTCACCCACACCCCCTATTATTTTGCGGCGACGGCAACCTCACGCTGCAGCCGAACCAGTGAACCCTCATACTCCTCTCCGCGTGGGAATCCACTGCCGCGTCTTCCCCGGCTCCGCGTAGTCCCCTTCCTAGGCCTTGCCGTCGTCCACCGCCTTGGTGCTCACAGCGCGGCGTGGTCAATGTGGTCAACGACCGACTTCCATCGGAAGAGTACTGTACGTGGAGAGGCTGACAGCTGGGTCCACGGCCACAACCCAGCTTTTTTTGTGATTTGCCAAGTAAGTCGCTTTGTAAGGCCTGTTGGGCTGCAAATCTTTCAAGACGAGAAGAGCTTCATTCGGCTGGCCGAGAAAATGGGCTATCAGTAATGAGAAATGGGTTGTACATTTTTAAAACACATCAAACCGGCAATTAGTTTCAAATATCTTTTTTTCATTTTGAGATTTTAAATTACATTAATTTTTATGCGTGGAGAATTTGTTGGATTTTATATTGATATACATTTATTTCTAAAATTAGTTTGAATGTGAGTCGAAATTTCGGGATTAAAAATAGTTCGAACCGCACCGAAATATGCAAAATTTCGTATAATTTTTTAACCGTGGCCACAATATGGGTTGTAATGCTAACAAAAAGAATATGGCTCCAAAAAAAACCTTAAGAATTAGCAAATGGGCTGTAAATTATTAGAAATAATGGCAGATGGGCTGTATGCTGTTTTCCACAGATTTGAGGCTTTCCTAAAAAAAGATTGATGCACAAGCAGTGACTGTTGGATGTCCATCCAACAGACGTCGTGCTTCTTCAATCTCTGCTCTTCCTGCTCCAGCCGCTCAAACAAGCGCTGGCGGGACTGCCTGCTCCCTCCTCCCCGCGGCCGGCTATGCTGCCGCGCAGGCCTCACCGCCCCACCATACTCGCATCGCTGGCCTAGCCATCCCTCTACTCATCCACACCTGCTGTTATTCTCTAGCGATGGCAGACGAACCAGTAAACCCTCGTACAGTCGTACTACCCTCCGCGTGGGAAACAACTGCCCACTCTTCCCTGCCTCCGTGTCGTTCCCTTCCTAGGCCTCGCCGTCGTGCACCGCCCTGGTGCTCTCGGCGCGGCCTGGTCAACATGGTCAATGACCGACATGCATCTGAAGTGGATTGTACGTGGAGAGGCCGACAACTGGGTCCACGGCCGCACGCAAGGAAATGCCTCCTTATTACATGCAAAATAATGATTCCTCCACCTGACATCAGGGACCCACCGAAAGGGCCTCTGTATTTTGCAAAAAAAACATTACCGCCACTAACAGCTCGGACCCACCAGCTATATCTTCGCACGCAAGGAAGTGCCTCCTTATTACGCACAAAAAAATGAATACTCCCCCTGTTAGCTGGGACCCAGTATAGTGGCAGGCTGACCTGTGGGCCTACTAAGTTGACGGGGACGGAGGGCTTTGTCAACTTAGTCAATATGCATGATGTCCATCCAACGGCCGTAATGCTTCTTCAACCTCTGGTCTTCTTGCTCCAGCCGCCCAAACCAGCACCGGTCGTGCCTCGTGCTCCTGCCTCCCGTGGCCGTCTGCGATGTGGCGGAGGCCTCACCGCCCCCTACTATTCCCACCGCTGGCCAGGCCATCCCTCTACTCACCCACACCCGCTGTTATTCTGCGGCGACGGCAGCCTCACACAGCAGCAAACAAGTGAACCCTCATACTCCTCTACGTGTGGGCATCCACTGCCGCGTCTTCCCTAGCTCTACGTCGTCCCCTTCCTAGGCCTCACTGTCGTCCACCGCCCTGGTGCTCTCGGTGCGGCGTGGTCAATGTGGTCAAGGAATGGCTTCCATCGGACGTGGACTGTACGTGGAGAGGCTGACAGTTGGGTCCACGGCCACAACCCAATTTTTTTTGTGATTTGCCAAGTAAGTCGCTTTGTCAGGCTTGTTGGGCTACAAATCTTTCAAGACGAGGAGAGCTTCATTCGGCTGGCCGAGAAAATGGCCTATCAGTAATGAGAAATGGGTTGTACATTTTTAAAACACATCAAACTGGCAATTAGTTTCAAATATCTTTTTTTCATTTTGAGATTTTAAATTACATTAATTTTTATGCGTGGAGAATTTGTTGGATTTTATATTGATATACATTTATTTTTAAAATCAGTTTGAATGTGAGTCGAAATTTCGGGATTAAAAACAGTTCGGACCACACCGAAATATGCAAAATTTTGTATAATTTTTTAACCGTGGCCACAATATGGGTTCTAATGCTAACAAAAAGAATATGGGCTCCAAAAAAACCTTAAGAATTAGCAAATGGGCTGTAAATTATTAGAAATAATGGCAGATGGGTTGTATGCTGTTTTCCACAGATTTGAGGCTTTCCTAAAAAAATATTGACGCACAAGCAGTGACTGTTGGATGTCCATCCAACGGACGTCGTGCTTCTTCAATCTCTGCTCTTCCTGCTCCATCCGCTCAAACAAGCGCTGGCGGGACTGCCTGCTCCCTCCTCCCCGCGGCCGGCTGTGCTGCCGCGCAGGCCTCACCGCCCCACCGTACTCCCATCGTTGGCCTAGCCATCCCTCTACTCACCCACACCTGCTGTTATTCTCCGGCGACGGCAGACGAACCAGTAAACCCTCGTACAGTCGTACTCCCCTCCGCGTGGGAAACAACTGCCGAGTCTTCCCTGCCTCCGTGTCGTTCCCTTCCTAGGCCTCGCCGTCGTGCACCGCCCTGGTGCTCTCGGCACGGCCTGGTCAACGTGGTCAACGACCGACATGCATCTGAAGTGGACTGTACGTGGAGAGGCCGACAACTGGGTCCATGGCCGCATGCAAGGAAATGCCTCCTTATTACGCGCAAAATAATGATTCCTCCACCTGACATCAGGGACCCACAGAAAGGGCCTTTGTATTTCGCGAAAAAAACGTTACCACCGCTGACAGCTCGGACCCACCAGTTATATCTTCGCACGCAAGGAAGTGCCTCCTTATTACGCACAAAACAAATGAATACTCCCCCTGTTAGCTGGGACCCAGTATAGTGGCAGGATGACTTGTGGGCCTACTAAGTTGACGGGGACGGAGGCTTTGTCAACTTAGTCAATATGCACGATGTCCATCCAACGGCGTAGTGCTTCTTCAACCTCTGGTCTTCTTGCTCCAGCCGCCCAAACCAGCACCGGTCGTGCCTCGTGCTCCTGCCTCCCGTGGCCGGCTGCGATGCGGAGGAGGCCTCACCACCCCTCTACTCCCACCGCTAGCCAGGCCATCCCTCTACTCAACCACACCCCCTATTATTCTGCGGCGACGGCAGCCTCACACCACAGCGAACCAGTGAACCCTCGTACTCCTCTACGCGTGGGCATCCATTGCCGCGTCTTCCTCGGCTCTGCGTTGTCCCCTTCCTAGGCCTCTCCGTTGTCCACCGCCCTGGTGCTCTCAGCGTGGCGTGGTCAATGTGGTCAAGGAATGGCTTCCATCGGACGTGGACTGTACATGGAGAGGCCGACAGCTGGGTCCACGGCCGCAGCAAGGAAGTGCCTCCTTATTACGTGCAAAATAATTATTCCTCCACCTGACAGCGGGGACCCACCGGACGGGCCACGGTATTTCGCGAAAAAAACGTTTCCCCCTGACTGCTGGGACTCACCAGCTACATCTTCGCACGCAAGGAAGTGCGTCCAGGAAAAAAAAACGATTCGCCCCCCTGACTGCTGGGACCCACCAGCTACATCTTCGCAGGCAAGGAAATGCCTGACAGTCGGGACCCACCTGGTCGAAGCATACGTAGTGTTGTCATTCTGGTCGCGAACGTGTACGTACATACTAGTCGTTGTAGAGGCGCGCACGTGTCGTAGTAGAGGCGCGCACGTAGCATGTACACGTACGTACAACGGCGAGGGTGCAAGAAAGAAAATACGGCCAGGGCTCATGTACATGGCTGGGTCAGAACGGAGAAACAGAGCCGTCGTTGTGTTCATGGGGAGGCAACGGAATGCGTCGTGTTCATCGGGAGGCAATGGAACGCATGGGAGCCAACCGGCTGGGTCGAAACGAAATGCATGGTCGTGTTCATCGGGAGGGCTTGGACGGAACAAGCGATGGAAACGAGGCCTGGCGTACCGCACAATGGAGGAAATGGACCTCCTACGTTCGGAACGGGGTCCTGTTGATCGGGAGGGGTGTGGCGTACCGCAAAACGGAGGAAATGGACCTCCTACGGTCGAAATGGGGGTCCTATTGATCGGGAGGGGTGTGGCGTACCGCATAACGGACGAAACGGGCCTCCTACGATCGAAACGCGGGTCCTCTTCATCGGGAGGGGTGTGGCGTACCACAAAACGGACGAAACGGACCTCCTACGGTCGAAACGGAGGTCCTGTTCATCGGGAGTGGTGTGGCGTACCGCAAAACGGGACTCCACGGGATACTGTTCATCTCCACCGTCGACCTCCTCCAGCCTCCACGGGCTACCGTCGACCTCCTCCAGCCTCCACGGGCTCCTATTCATCCAGCCTCCACCGCGCGCTACTCCACCGGCTACTGTTCAACCACCCCTCCACGGGCACCCCTCCACCGTCTACTGTTCATCCAGTCCTCCACACCACGGGGTCCTGTTCAACCACCCCTCCACGGCCACCCCTACACCGTCTACTATTCATCCAGCCCTCTACACCATGGGGTCCTGTTCATCCAGAGGCAACGCCACCGCTCACTGTTCATCCAAACCGCACCGCAACACTCACTGTTCATCCAATCGGTCGGCTTCAGTTAGCAGCAGTAGCGAAGGAATCGCTCGATCGGGTTCAGTTAACAGCCATCGATCGATCGCTCGGGTTCAGTAACGCGTAGCCTGCAGTGCAATCACTCGGGTTCAGTTAGAGCCCAACGCCTCACTCGGGTTCAGTTAGAGCCAACGCCTCGCACACACGCGCGTACGTGTACGAGAGAAACGCGCATTGCTCGGCCCCCGACCTCCCACCGTAACCGGCAACTCCCCGAAATTTTCCTCCCCCTCGCTTCTACCATGATTTTTTCCGTCATGGACGGCCCAAAGAACGTCATGCAGCTGCGTCTACGGCCCGCCCAGGACGAAAAGCCCATTTTCTATCATGCTTTTTTGTCATAGAAGTAGGAGCCCACCACATCTATGATGATACCGGGTTTTGTCACAATTATCGTCATAGAAGTGTCATATGTATGACAGAATTTTTTTTCGTTCAGCCCAAAATGTCACGGATGTGGTATTTTTTGTAGTGACTACTGCGTCCCTGGCCGGTACTACCGTGGGACTGTGGTACTAATGCTCCCTTGAGTAGTACTACCGCATGCCACAACACAATAGCACTTGGAGTCCTTCATTTTTCAAAGACACAGATAAACGGTCGGTGCTCCAAAGAAGCAAAGGAAAGGTGGTGCAAAAGAACAGACGTGTACGTGTTGAGTCCACCCTAACCTTTCTGATGCGGAACCCCTCTTAATAGTACGACTTTCCTATGACTCAAATCCATCAAAAAGAAACATAGAGAAACGCCGTCTTCACTTCCCATTGGTCATCCTCTTCCCATTGGTCATCCAAGTCATAGTCCGCTCCTCATCCGTGTGGAAGTGGATGGAAGCAAAGAACTGAGCCACGATCTCCGGGTCAAAGTCCATGTGGAACGTGATGAAGTCTTCAATGCCAAACTGCTCCACCAAGTCCAGTGCCTCACCAAAGTATGCCCGGTCCTTCCTCGGATGAGTCATATCAATCCATTGCATTGGAACATAGATGTTGTGCTTGGACTTGATCACATTGATGTAGATGAGATTCTACTGCTTGGTCCAGAACAACTCATTCCCTCTGACATTCTCACGAGGGTTCACATAGGGGTTAATCCTCCTTCGAATGATGAACTCGGCTTGAGGAATCTCATCTATGCAAAGAGTTGGCTCCTTGAACTTGTTGGCGGTCTTCTTGACATTGCGTTGTTGGGCGTTGGAGCCCTCGGGTGCTTCTTGATTGTGAAGCCGCTTAGAGCCCGTGTCGTGGCTGGGATTCGAACGACAAACATTGGAGCCATCACCTATGATACACAACACAAAACACACGAGAAGAACGAGAAGGGTCATTGCAAAGACCAAGGCCAAAACAAACAAAACAAGTAGAAATAAGATTGTGTAGTCGCAACAAGGTAGTTCAAATGTCAACGGTAGTACCGCACCATGAGGCGGACGTAAAAATTTACATTTGCTCTAGCCGTGGTAGTACCGCACCAGGATAGCACGGTAGTACCGCGCCTAGAGCGGAAGTAAATTTTTACTTTCGCGCGCTGATACGTCTCCAACGTATCTATAATTTTTTATGTATTCATGCCATGTTTATAATCTTTTTACATGATTTTGGTATGATTTGGTTATAACTAACCCGGACTGACGCTGTTTTCAGCAGAACTACCATGGTGTTGTTTTTTGTGCAGAAATAAAAGTTCTCGGAATGCGCTGAAAATCAACGGAGATATTTTTGGAAAATATAGAAAATACTGGAACGAAAAGTTATCGGAGGGGAGTCCCGTGGGCCCCACGAGGGTGGAGGGCGCCCCCACCCCCTGGGGCGCGCCCCTGTGCCTCGTGGACTATCCGTAGGGCCCCCTGATTTGGTCTCGACGCCAACGTCTCCTATAAATCCCCAAACCTCCAGAACATAACCTAGATCGGGAGTTCCACCGCCGCAAGCCTCTGTAGCCACCAAAAACCAATCGGGGCCCTGTTCCGGCACCCTGCTGGAGGGGGGATCCATCCCCGGTGGCCATCTTAATCATCCCAGCGCTCTCCATGACGAGGAGGGACTAGTTCACCCTCGGGGCTGAGGGTATGTACCAGTAGCTATGTGTTTGATCTCTCTCTCTCTGTCTCTCTCTCTCTCTCGTGGTCTTGATTTGGCACGATCTTGATGTACCGCGAGCTTTGCTATTATAGTTGGATCTTATGATGTTTCTCCCCCTCTACTTCTTGTAATGGACTGAGTTTTCCCTTTGAAGTTATCTTATCGGATTGAGACTTTAATGATTTGAGAGCACTTGAAGTATGTCTTGCGTGTGATACCCGTCTTGAAAATGGGGTATTCTATTGATTCACTTGATGTATGTTTTGGTGATCAACTTGCGGGTTCTGTGACCTTGGGAATCTATGCATAGGGGTTGGCACACGTTTTCGTCTTGAATCTCTGGTAGAAACTTTGGGGCACTCTTTGAAGTTCTTTGTGTTGGTTCGATGTCAGGACCCCGATCCTATGCCACACCGATCTAGCATGTAACACCTCATATCACTTTGCGGCCTCATGCACGGTATTCCCACGGGTGTCGCCTTACCAGGCCCGGGACCGTTTGCGCCTTTTGGCTCACGTATATGATAGTGTCGCTAGCATCCATATGACAAAGAATCCGGGCTGACATGGCTAGTCGTGAACCCAAAGTGACGCTAAATTATAGGGACATGCATACATGACCCGACAACGAACGTGTCGATCAGCAGCGAATGAATCCCAAGTCATAGCTAGCTACAAGGACTTAAAGGATCACCGCGTGACATTTCCCTGAAGGGACAGACACAGGAATGAAGAAGGCCATCCTAAGTGTTCCGGAGCAGTAGTAAGCTACCATGGCTCAGTGGAAGCACTAGGAGACATTTCACGGTAAGAGAGGTTACCAAGGATAAACAACTAGATAGTCAGATCCCACACATACCAAGCATTTCAAACATACACACAATATGCTCGATATGTGCAAATACAAACATGGCATCACAGTGAAACTCTACAACTCAAGTACTTTATTTAAAAGGCTCCAGAGAGCCATACATATCATTCATACAGATAGGGGTCACATGACCCATCATTCAAGTCATACAAGCATACAAGCCATAAGCGGAAGCAATATGTCTGGGTACAGACATCTAGAAAGTAAAAAGGCTTGAGGAAGCCTATCTATCCTACAAGGGTTCTCCATGTGCCCAGGATCACCACCTGGGCCTCAGGCTACTCATCGACATCAAGGTCTACGTAAAACCCATCGGAAGGGACGACAATATCTTCTGCAAACGTAATTAAGCAAACATGAGTACAAAGGTACTCAGCAAGACTTACATCAGATCCTACATACATGCAAATTATCAATAAGAGATGGTGGGGTTATTGCAGCAAGCCAGCTTTGACTCTTGGCTAAACTATCTTACGAGACACCAACTTGTAATTGTTTTGCGTACTCGAGTCCACTACTCACCACAACAATACACTACCGAGGATCCACTCCCATCGTCCTACGGAAGGGCCATCCACGGAACTCACACTTATCTTGAGGCTTTTAGTAGTTTTCCATTTACTTGTCTATGTACTATATAGGCAACCAAGTAGTCCTTTACCGCGGACGCGGCTATTCGAATAGATGATGTTAACCCTGCAGGGGTGTACTTCTTCATACATGTTTCCACCACTTAGCGTCTGCACATGACATGTGCTCGGCAGAATTCAAGCGAAAGCCGACGTGGGTGTAGACCACGACCTGACTAACCACACAAGTCTCTAGTCCAGGTTTATCGCCTATTCAGGTTCCATCCGCAGGGGGTCGGCCTAGGTTTCCACATACGGCCCCGAACGATGTGTACAGGGTTCTTGGGACACCAAATGGGCGCCCGGCATACCCGGACACGTACCTACCGCATCACATCCCACCTTGAGGGTCAGCGCTGCGCACGGCCTCCAGTATACTACAAACACCAGAAACTACTTGCAACTCCTGGACAGAGGAAAAGGGCGGCTAATAAGTCGAGCGGGGTCATATTTTAGGGCCCAATGCATGGTAGTAGCTGAATCTTAAATCACACATACAAATCTAAGTTTTTAAGGACGGTTCCAATGAAACAACCCACCATGTACTCCTACATGGCCTCTCATCAATACCTTTACCAAATCATGTTCAACACATCACTCTCATTACCGACATGACCATTTCACTCTAGCCCATCACCCATATGAACCAGACCTGACACGACTCTAAGCATAGCAGGCATAGCAAGGTAGGAAACACAAACATGACTCAATCAACTCCTACACATGCTAGTGGGTTTCATCTAGTTACTGTGGCAATGATAGGTCATGCAGAGGAGATGGGTTCAACTACCGTAGCACACAACAGTTTGAAACGCGGTTGTCTTAAATGCAGTAAATGAGAGCAGGAGCGAGAACATGGGATTTTATCGATATGATCAAATGGGTGGTTGCTTGCCTGGCAGATCTGTAGTCTGGTACTATCCTTCGATCGGGTTCTCACGGTATTCCTCCGGGGCTGAACCTATCGTAGACAGCACAAGTAACACAACCAATACCAAACAATATGCAACAATATGATGCATGCATGTGACATGGCAAAATGAGTGTGTTGGGCTAATGCAACTATAACCAGATGGGTTTGAGCTATTTTGAACCAAAGATTCGAAATCCAAACTCATTTGTGATCTTAAATAATTCCTTATCATGTTTTGCACTAAACAGCAAGTTAAATTGTTTAAACATGCCTGAAACCTGTACAGATGGATAGATTAGATTTTTCTGATCATTTTTCATATATAACACTTTGCATTTGGAGTTACAGATTATTTTTTATGAATTTTTGAAGTTAGCACTATTTTCCAAAATTTCCTGAATAAGAATAAATCCAGAAAATGTATTACTGCATCAGCAAGTCAACTGGGCGGTCCAGGTCAAACCTGACCAGTGGGGCCCACTGGTCAGTGTCACTATTAGGTAACTAACTTAATTAGGATTAGTTTAACCCTAATCTAGGTTTGACTAAAGGGCAGGGCCCACATGTCAGTGACCCAGGGGGGTCAAATCCCTGGTCAAACTGGGTTGACTCGCCGGCGGACGTCCAGATGCGGCGGAGGGTACGAGTTTCACCCTCCGGCGACCAAATGGACGGCGGAGGCCACCTACGAGCAGCTGGGAGGAAGCCGCGTCGAGGGGTTGTGGTGATTGAGCTCAAGGTCATCGGAAACGACGCTGACGACGAGCTTTGCGGCTGCCGGAGTTCGGGTGAGGTCGAACTCGTCGTTGTGGTGGTTCTGGAGGCACGAGGCCAGCTCCTACATGGCCTATGCGGTGCGGTGAGGTTGTTAGGCATGGTGGCGTGGCTGTTGGGTGGTCGGAGCTATGTCGGCGACGAGCTCAGACGGTGGCGCGTGTGGTGAAGCTCGTTGCGGTCGTTGGAGTGGACGACAGCGAGAACAGAGAAGGTGGTGATAGGCAGGAGCTCACGGTGATCTCAGCAAGCTAGGCGGCGAGGTCGGGGACGAGCTGGAGTGAGCGTGATTGCAAAGGGGATCTCCGGCGACAGCGAGGTCGGGCGAGGTTGTTGCGGTGGCTCCGGGGCGAACGAGCGCTCGGGGCTCGGTCTGCTCGACAAAGAGGAGGGCGGCGAAGCTTTTGGACACGGCGAGGCGGTGCAGGGTCGACGGTGGCCGCGGCTACGACGGCGGTGCGGTTGCGGCTGCGTCGGCCATGGTGGGAGAGGGCGAGGGAGAGGCACTGGGGGGAGAGTGAGGTGTCGAGGGGGTCAGGGCGATGACGTGGAGGTCATCCACGTGTCCAGGAGCGCGGGCGGCAGGCAACTAGCGCCATGGCGAGCTCGCGTGCACCGGCAGTCACCTCCCTACCTGCCCGGCGGGGAAGAAGCATCTGGCTGGCGCGGGCCAGCACAGTGCTGGGCCGCCAGGTGGGCCAGCTGGGTAAGTTGGCCTGGTGGGTTTCTTTTCTTTTATTTCTGTTTTCTTTTCTTTCTACAAGTTTGTGGCTTTTCTAAAAATACCTAGGCACTTTCAAAAATCATGAAACTGCTCATGCCCATTGTTTAGAATATATCCAAGAGGAAACATTTTAGTTTATGATCATTTGGACATTTAAAATATTTTATAGCATTTAAATGTCCAAATGCAGATAACATATGATTTAATCAAGTGACCTTAGAATGTCCTAGAAAATTGTGCACCATTTTTGTCGGAGGTTTTAGACCAAGGCAAAGATGATGAACATTTTAGACGGGCATTTCAGGTTCATTGAAAAAGATTTTAGTAAACCCTAGTTGGATTAAGGGGGTGCTGGGGGTTCTATCATCCCCATTTCCAAGTTTTTGATCAAAGTAAACATGATGCAGTCACTCTAATGCATGTACTGACTATGGTTGTGACAACTCACCCCCACTCAAAAAAATCTCGTCCCGAGGTTTAGGATCCTTCGGAAAGAAGGTGGGGTACTCAAGTCGAAGACGATCCTCCCTTTCCCAAGTGGCTTCTTTCTCGGAATGGTGTGACCATTGAACCTTGAGAAACTTGATGTTATGGAGGCGAGTGGTACGCCCGGCTTGATCAAGGATACGAACAGGATATTCTCGATTTATGAGATTATCTTGGAGATCAAGCGTTTCATGATCCACTCCACGGATAGGATCCGAGAAGCAACGCCTGAGTTGAGAAACATGGAAGACATCGTGGACTCTGGAGAGGTGCGGAGGTAGTTCCAATTGGTAGGCAACTTCTCCTCGTTTGGCAAGAATGAGAAAGGGACCAATGTAATGAGGAACCAATTTTCCTTTGATACCGAAGCGAGGGGTTCCCTTCAGAGGAGTAACCCGAAGGTAAGCCTTCTTGTCAACTTCAAAAGTCATAGCCTTATGTTTACAATCATATTGGCTCTTTTGACGAGATTGGGCTGTTTTCAACTTTTCACGAACAATGCGAACTTGCTCTTCTGCTTCCTTGATCATATCCGGGCCAAAGAATTGTCTTTCCCTGGTTTCTGACCAGTTTAAGAGGCATTCCACACCTTCGTCCATAGAGAACTTCAAAAGGAGCTTTGTCCAAGCTAGATTGATAGCTATTGTTATAAGCAAATTCGGCAAATGGAAGGCATTTCTCCCAATCCATTCCGAAAGAGATAACAGAAGCTCGAAGCATATCTTCCAGAGTTTGATTGACGCGTTCTACTTGACCACTTGATTGCGGGTGGAAGGCGGTGCTAAAATAAAGACGAGTTCCCCTAGCATTTTGGAAACTTCCCCAGAATCGAGAGGTGAAGAGACTTCCACAATCCGAGTTAATTTCCAATGGAACACCATGGAGAGACACTATTCGGGAGATATACAAATCTGCTAGCTGACTAGTGGTTATACTCTCTCAAATAGGCAGGAAATGGGCTACTTCGGAAAGACGATCGATGACAACGAAGATAGCGTTATTCCCTCTCTTGGTCCTGGGAAAACCGGTAATGAAATCCATACCAATTTTATCCCATTTCTATTTAGGAATAGCTAAAGGTTGAAGGGTGCCAGCAAGCCGTTGATGCTCTGCTTTAACACGATGACATACATCGCAACTAGCAATATATTGAGCAATTTCTCTCTTCATCCTAGTCCACCAGAACCTCTGGCGTAGGTCCAGATACATCTTAGTACTACCGGGATGAATGGTGAGAGGAGATTCATGAGCCTCCTTAAGGATCAACTGCCGTAGATGCTGGTTCTTGGGAACCACTAGACGGTTCTCAAAGAAGACAACACCTCGGTCATCTATAGAGAAACATTTAGCAACCCCGCTAGCAATGTTTTCCTGGATACGGATTATACCTTTATCTCGCTTCTGGGCAGCTATGATTTGATCCCTAAGGGTAGGTTTCGCCACCAAGGTGGAAAGGAATCCTTGAGGAACAATGTGAAGGTTAAGCTTTCGAAATTCCTCATGGAGAAGTGGTTGACTTTGTTGTAACATCACATTGTTACAATAAGATTTGCGACTTAGTGCATCAGCCATGACATTGGCTTTTCCGGGGGTGTAAGTTATTCCTAAGTCGTAATCCGTGATCAACTCGACCCAACGTCTTTGCCTGAGATTCAAATCCGGTTGGGTGAATATGTATTTCAGACTCTGGTGATCGGTGAAAATTTCGCAACGATTACCGAGAAGGTAATGTCGCCAGGTTTTGAGTGCATGGACTACAACTGCAAGCTCTAGATCATGTGCAGGACAATTTTCCTCCTGTGGATGCAACTGCCGTGAAGCATAGGCAATTACTTGACAATCTTGCATGAGTATGCAACCTAGTCCTTGTCGTTAGGCGTCACAATAGATAACAAAGCCCTTGGAGAAATCTAGTGGTACCAGTACGGGAGCAGATGTCAGGCGTCTTTTCAGTTCCTGAAAACTGTGCTCGCACTGTGGGGTCCACTCGAACTTTTTATCTTTCTTGAGGAGTTTAGTTAGAGGTTTAGCAACTTTGGAGAAGTTCTCGACAAAGCAGCGACAGTAGCTCGCTAAGACAAGGAAACTCCAAACTTGCTTGACCGATTCAGGTGGAGTCCAGTTAAGAACGGCTTGAACTCGCTCAGGATTCATAGCAATACCCTTACCAGAGATTACATGGCCTAGATAGGTCACTTCTGGCAACCAGAATTCACATTTAGAGAATTTGGCATAAAGGCAGTTCTCTCGAAGTTTCATCAATACTAGCCTTAGATGCTCGGCATGTTCTTCCTCATTCTTGGAGTAGATGAGTATATCATCGACGTAAGCCACGACGAATTTATCCAAATACTCCATGAAGATCGAGTTCATTAACTGAGAGAAAGTGGCTGGGGCATTGGTTAAACCGAAGGGCATGACGCTGTACTCGTATTGGTCATAGCGAGTAACAAAGGCCGTTTTGGGAATGTCCCCGTTCTTGATTTTGATTTGATGGCAGCCCAACCTCAAATCCATCTTAGAGAAGACTAAGGATCCAGCAAGCTGATCATACAGATCGTTGATCCTGGGGAACGGATATTTGTTCTTTATTGTAACCAAGTTGACGGGTCGATAATCTACAACCATGTGATCCATACCATCCTTCTTCTTGATGAAGAGAACGGGACAAGCCCATGGAGAAGAACTAGGACGGATGAAACCCCTTTTCAAGGACTCATCGAGTTGTTTCTTGAGCTCAGCTAGTTCTAGGGTGCCATCTTATAGGGTCTCCTAGAGATTGGGACAGTTCCTGGGACAAGATCTATCACGAACTCAACATCCCTATCAGGTGGAACACCTGGCAGTTCTTCTGAAAGACATCCGGAAAGTCACGGACTACCAAAACGACTTCGAGGTCCGGCAAAGGACTGGCATTAAGAGAGTAGAGCTGTCACTTAGCTACTCGGGTCAACACATTTACTACCTTGCCCGATGGATGTGTGATAACCCACAAGTATAGGGGATCGCTATAGTTTTCGAGGGTAGAGTATTCAACCCAAATTTATTGATTCGACACAAGGGGAGCCAAAGAATATTCTCAAGTATTAGCAGTTGAGTTGTCAATTCAACCACACCTGGATAACTTAGTATCTGCAGCAAAGTATTTAGTAGCAAAGTAGTATGGTAGTAATGGTAACAGTAGCAAAAGTAATGATAGCAGTTTTGTAGTAATTGTAACAGTAGCAACAGAAAAGTAAATAAGCAAAGCACAATATGTGAAAAGCTCCTAGGCATTGGATCAGTGATGGATAATTATGTCGGATGCGAGTCCTCATGTAATAGTTATAACATAGGGTGACACAGAACTAGCTCCAGTTCATCAATGTAATGTAGGCATGTATTCCGAATATAGTCATATGTGCTTATGGAAAAGAACTTGCATGGAATCTTTTGTCCTACCCTCCCGTGGCAGCGGGGTCCTAATGGAAACTAAGGGATATTAAGGCCTCCTTTTAATAGAGTACCGGACCAAAGCATTAGCACTTACTGAATACATGAACTCCTCAAACTATGGTCATCACCGAGAAGTATCCCGATTATTGTCACTTCGGGGTTGTCGGATCATAACACATAATAGGTGACTATAGACTTGCAATATAGGATCAAGAACTCACATATATTCATGAAAACATAATAGGTTCAGATCTGAAATCATGGCACTCGGGCACTAGTGACAAGCATTAAGCATAGCAAAGTCATAGCAACATCAATCTCAGAACATAGTGGATACTAGGGATCAAACCCTAACAAAACTAACTTGATTACATGGTAAATCTCATCCAACCCATCACCGTCCAGCAAGCCTACGATGGAATTACTCACGCACGGTGGTGAGCATCATGAAATTGGTGATGGAGGATGGTTGATGATGAAGACGACGACGAATTCCCCTCTCTGGAGCCCCGAACGGACTCCAGATCAGCCCTCCCGAGAGAGATTAGGGCTTGGCGGCGGCTCCATATCGTAAAACATGATGAAACTTTCTCTCTAATTTTTTCTCAGTAAAACGGAATATATAGAGTTGGAGTTGAGGTTGGTGGAGCATCAGGGGGCCCATGAGACAGGGGGCGCGCCCCCACCCTCGTGGACAGGGTGTGGGGCCCCTGGCCTTGATCTCGCCAATATTTTTATATTTTCCAAAAGTTATCTCCGTGGATTTTCAGGTCATTCCGAGAACTTTTGTTTTCTGCACAATAAATAACACCATGGCAGTTCTGCTGAAAACAATGTCAGTTCGGGTTAGTTTCATTCAAATCATGCAAGTTAGAGTCCAAAACAAGGGCAAAAGTGTTTGGAAAAGTAGATACGTTGGAGATGTATGTTCTTGTCCTCAAGGAATTCAGTTGATAAACTGAAAGTGATAAAGAAAAACTTTTACAAACTCTGTTTGCTCTTGTTGTTGTAAATATGTAAAGCCAACATTCAAGTTTTCAGCAAAGATTATGAACTAACCATATTCACAATAACACTTAGGTCTCATGTTTACTCATATCAATGGTATAATCAGCTAGCGAGCAATAATAATAAATCTCGGATGACAACACTTTCTCAAAACAATCATAATATGATATAACAAGATGGTATCTCGCTAGCCCTTCCTGAGACCGCAAAACATAAATGCAGAGCACCTTTAAAGATCAAGGACTGACTAAACATTGTAATTCATGGAAAAAGAGATCCAGTCAAATCATACCCAATATAAACCAATAGTAATGAATGCAAATGACAGTGCACTCTCCAGCGAGTGCTTTTTAATAAGAGGGTGATGACTCAACATAAAAGTAAATAGATAGGCCCTTCGCAGAGGGAAGCAGGGATTTGTAGAGGTGCTAGATCTTGATTTTAAAATAGAGATTAATAACATTTTGAGCGGTATACTTTCACTGTCAATGCAACAACTATGAGATCTTGATATCTTCCATGCTACATACATTACAGGCGGTTCCCAAACAGAATGGTAAAGTTTATACTCCCCCACCACCAACAAGTATCAATCCATGGCTTGCTCGAAACAACAAGTGCCTCCAACTAGCAACATCCCTGGGGGAGTTTTGTTTTAATTATTTTGATTTGCTTTGATCTTTTTGATCATGGGACTGGGCATCCCGGCTACCAGCCATTTTCTCGTGAATGAGGAGGGGAGTCCACTCCCCTTGAGAATAACCCACCTAGCATGGAAGATACAGACAACCCTAGTCGAAACATGAGCTGCTCGAGCATACAAAATAGAATTTCATTTGAAGGTTTGGAGTTTGGCACATACAAATTTATATGGAACGACAGGTAGATACCGCATAGAGGAAGGTATGGTGGACTCATATGGAATAACTTTTGGGTTTATGGAGTTTGGATGCACAAGCAGTATTCCCGCTTAGTACAAGTGAAGGCTATCAAAAGACTGGGAAGCGACCAACTGAGAGAGCGACAACAGTCATGAACATGCATTAAAATTAATTAACACTAAGTGCAAGCATGAGTAGGATATAATCCACCATGAACATAAATATCATGAAGGCTATGTTGATTTGTTTCAACTACATGCGTGAACATGTGCCAAGTCAAGTCACTCAAATCATTCAAAGGAGGATACCACCCTATCATACCACATCACAACCATTTTAATAACATGTTGGCACGCAAGGTAAACCATTATGAGCTCCTAGCTAATTAAGCATGGCATAAGCAACTATAATCTCTAATTGTCATTGCAAACATGTTTATTCATAATAAGCTGAATCAGGAATGATGAACTCATCATATTTACAAAAATAAGAGAGGTCGAGTTCATACCAGCTTCTCTCATCTCAATCAGTCCATCATATATCGTCATTATTGCCTTTCACTTGCATGACCGAACAGTGTGTATAATAATAATAGTGCACGTGCATTGGACTAAGCTGGAATCTGCAAACATTCAATTCAAGAGAGAAGACAAGGTAATATGGGCTCTAAATTAAATCAACAATCATGCATATGAGAGCCACTAAACATTTTCATTATGGTCTTCTACTCTTGACCACCAAAAGAAAGAAAAGAAATAAAACTATTTACACGGGAAAGCTCCCAACAAGCAAAAGAAGAACGAGAAATCTTTTTGGGGTTTATTTCTAATTACTACTACAAGCATGGAAATTAAACTAACTATTTTTTTGGTTTTCTTAAGGTTTATCAAACACACAAGAAGAAAGCTAGAAAAATAAATTAAACTAGCATGGATAATACAATGAAAGAGTATGAGCACCGACAACTAGAATAGGTGTGTGAACATGAATGTAATGTCAGTGAGAAATACGTACTCCCCCAAGCTTAGGCTGTTGGCCTAAGTTGGTCTAATGCCAAGGATCGCGGCTACCCTCCCCGGTGTACTGAGGAGTGTCATCTGGATACCACTGGCTGGCGATCTCCTTCGGATCCCACTGATAACAGGATGGACGGTAAGGGTCCAGTGGTGGTTCTTGCTCAGGCTCTGGAGCTGATGTTTGGCCTCGGTGCACGTACACGGCCTTTGAAAAAACGAGGTAATGGCCTATAGTTAAATCAAACAAAGAAGGCGCAGGCAGGGTAATAATCTCATTGTGTTTCTTATTAAATCTTAGGTTATACAGAAGCATCTTATCATCGTTGTCAACAATAAACTCATGTGCTACCATGCTCCTGTAATCTAAAAAGGTAAGAGGCAGTAGTGTCTCCTCTTTCTCATCATGCCTAATAGGTATCTCGAAATGTTTAGCAAGGCGTGCATCATAGATACCTCCGAAGATGGGGCCCTTTGTATGGTTCAGGCTTAGCCGTTTAGCAATAACGGCACCCATACTAAAAGTGTTATCACCGAATAAGGCATGGAGCAGAATAATAATATCAGGAACACTGAAGTTTCCACTATTTCCACGACCAATTAAGCATTGACTAGCAAATATGGCAAAGTAGCGTAAAACAGGAAAATGTATGCTAGTGATTCTCGCATCAGAACCCTTCCTCGGTTCCCCTACAGTAATAGTGTTAATAAAACCATCCACATCTTTACGATGTGGTTCATCTAAGCTGCCCTCAAAGAGTATTCTACAGGTCACGCAAAAATTACGTAATGACATTTCCTTAGCCTCATCATATAAATGAAAGGCTACTGAAGGAGGTGAGTTCTTAGGGTAATAGTAAAAGTTTTGCATGAAAGTATTGGTAAGTAAGAGATATTGTTCGATTCGGTCGTGGAGGAAGTCGGTGAGGCCTGCATTTTCAGCCAAAGAATAGAAGTCTTCATAAATCTCGGCTGCTCTCAAGAAATTATCACATGGCCATTCACAAAGCCTTACTTCCGCCACACGAGGATTTTTATACTTGGCCTTTTCTTTCTCCTTAGCCCGTTTATCCTTAGAGCTTTGACTAGAAGAGCCCCTCAATAATCTCCTCATCTTTTTCTGAAGTTTTTAGTAACTTCAAAATAAAAGTGAATCAAACTAAACAAGATTGATAACAACTACTCCACCAGTGCCTAGAGCCTATATCATGCATTGGAATTACTTGGGACCTCATAAATTTGACATGCAAGCTCAAGAACAGGATCACCTAGGCAGCAAAAATTTGCAATGAATAAAGCACTAGAACAAAAACTAATTGGACCATTGGAGGAGTCACATACCAAGCAACAATCTCCCAAAGCAGTTTTGTGAATGGAGCTTTGAGCAAGGAGATCGAAAATCGCAGCAAAATGAGCTAGAACTCGTGCTTGAGCTGGATGGGGATTTTTTTGGGAGGAAGATGGAGTGTGTGGGTGCAGGAATAAGTGGAGGGGGCCACCATGGGCCCACGAGACAGGGGGCACACCCAGGGAGAGTGGGCGCGCCCTGGACCCTCGTGGCCAGGTGTTTGCCCCCCTGCTGTGTTCTCAATGCCTAAAATCCTCAAATATTCCATAAAAAATCATACTAAATTTGCAGGGCATTTGGAGCACTTTTATTTTCGGGATATTTTTTTATTGCATGGATAGTTCAAAAAAACAGACAGATAATACTATTTTTGCTTTATTTAATCTAAATAACAGAAAGTAAAAAGAGGGTATAGAAGGTTGTGCCTTCTAGTTTCATCCATCTCATGATCATCAAAAGGAATCCACTAACATGGTTGATCTAGTCTTGTTAACAAACTCATTCCGAATAACATGGAACCAGAGAAATTTCGAATAGCACTAGGTTACCTCAACGGGGATATGAACATCCCCAACAATAAGAATATCATATTTTTTTTCTTGACAGTAGGAAGAGCAAATTCAAAACCTCCAATAATGATAGTTGGAACTTTTCCAATAGAATTGATGCTATGAACTTGAGGTTGTTTCCTCGGAAAGTGTACCGTATGCTCATTACCATTAACATGAAAAGTGACATTGCCTTTGTTGCAATCTATAACAGCCCCTGCAGTTTTCAAAAAGGGTCTACCAAGGATAATCGACATACTATCGTCCTCGGGAATATCAAGAATAACAAAGTCCATTAAGATAGTGACATTTGCAACCACAACAGGCACATCCTCACAAATACCGACAGGTATAGCAGTTGATTTATCAGCCATTTGCAAAGATATTTCATTAGGTGTCAACTTATTCAATTCAAGTCTATGATATAAAGAGAGAGGCATAATACTAACACCGGCTCCAAGATCACATAAAGCAGTTTTAACATAATTTCTTTTAATGGAGCATGGTATAGTTGGTTCTCCTAGATCTCCAAGTTTCTCTGGTATTCCACCCTTAAAAGTACAATTATCAAGCATGGTGGAAATTTCAGCTTCCTGTATCTTTCTTTTATTTGTAATGATATCCTTCATATATTTAGCATAGGGATTTACTTTAAGCATATCAGTTAAGTGCATGCGTAAGAAGATAGGTCTAATCATTTTAGCAAAGCGCTCAAAATCCTCATCATCCTTTGTCTTGGATGGTTTAGGAGGAAAAGGCATGGGTTTCTGAACCCATGGTTCTCTTTCTTTACCGTGCTTCCTAGCAACAAAATCTCTTTTATCATAACATTGATTCCTTGATTGTGGATTATCAAGATCAACAGCAGGTTCAATCTCTACATCATTATTATCGCTAGGTTGAGCATCAACATGAACATTATCATTAACATTATCACTAGGCTCATGTTCATCACCTGATTGTGTTTCAGCATCAGAGATAGAAATATCATTAGGATTCTCAGGTGTTTCTACAACCGGTTCACTAGAAGCATGCAAAGTCCTATCATTTTTCTTTTTCTTCTTTCTAGAAGGACTGGGTGCATCTACATTATTTCTCTGAGAATCTTGCTCAATTCTCTTAGGATGGCCTTCAGGATACAAAGGTTCCTGAGTCATTCTGCCAATTCTAGTAGCCACTCTAACAGCAAAGTCATGTTTATTATTTAATTCATCGAGCAAATCACTTTGAGCTTTAAGTACTTGCTCTGCTTGAGTGGTAACCATAGATGCATATTTGCTAATGAGTTTGAGTTCACCTTTAACTCTAGCCATATAATCACTCAGGCGTCCTATCATGAAAGCATTACTCTTTAATTCTCTACCAACATAAGCATTAAAACTTTCTTGTCTAGCCATAAAGTCATCAAATTCATCTAAGCATTGGCTATGAAATTTAGTAGACAGGATTTCAACTTTTTCATATCTATAGAGAGAATTTACCTTTACTACCTGTGTCGGGTTATCATGACAATGTGTTTCTTCAACAGGCGGTATATTAAGACCATGTATTTCTTCAATAGGAGGTAAATTCTTAACATCTTCAGCTTTAATACCTTTTTCTTTCATAAATTTCTTTGCCTCTTGCATATCTTCAGGACTGAGAAATAGAACTCCCCTCTTCTTCGGAGTAGGTTTAGGAATAGGCTCGGGAGTTGGCTCAATTGGCTCAGGGATTGGCTTAGGAAGAGTCCAATTATTTTCATTAGTCAACATATTATTCAATAGCAATTCAGCTTGGTCGACTGTTCTTTCCGTGAAAACACAACCAGCACAACTATCCAAGTGGTCCTTGGAAGCATCGGTTAGTCCATTATAAAAGATATCAAGTATTTCATTTTTCTCAAGAGGATGATCAGGAAAAGCATTAAGTAATCGGAGAAGCCTCCCCCAAGATTGTGGGAGACTATCTTCTTCGATTTGCACAAAATTATATATTTCCCGCAAGGCAGCTTGTTTCTTATGAGCAGGGAAATATTTAGCAGAGAAGTAATAAATCATATCCTGGGGACTACACACACAACCAGGATTAAGAGAATTAAACCAAGTTTTAGCATCACCCTTTAATGAGAATGGAAATATCTTAAGGATATAGTAATAGCGGGATTTCTCATCATTAGTGAACAGGGTGGCTATATCATTTAACTTGGTAAGATGTGCCACAACAGTTCCAGATTCATTGCCATAAAAAGGATCAGATTCAACCAAAGTAATTATCTCGGGATCAACAGAGAATTCATAATCCTTATTAGTAACAAAGATAGGTGAAGTAGCAAAAGCAGGGTCATATTTCATTCTAGCATTCAGAGTTTTTTGTTTAAGTTTAGCTAGTAGTTTCTTAAGATCAGATCTATCATTGCAAGCAAAAAGATCTCTAGCGGTTTCTTCATCCATAACATAACCCTCAGGAATAACTGGTAATTCATACTTAGGGGAAGAACCTTCATCATCACTATCATCAATGATTTCATCTTCAATAATTTCATTTTCTCTAACCCTAGCAAGTTGTTCATCAAGATATTCACCTAATGGCACAGTAGTATCAAGCATAGAAGTAGTTTTATCATAAGTATCATGCATAGCAGAAGTGGCATCATCAATAACATGCGACATATCAGAATTCATAGCAGTAGCAGGTTTAGGTGTCGCAACTTACTCAAAACAGAAGGAGAATCTAGTGCAGAGCTAGATGGCAGTTCCTTACCTCCCCTCGTAGTTGAGGGAAAAATCTTAATTCTTTCGTCTTTCAAGTTCCTCATAGTAATCAGCAGATATAAATCCCAAGTGATTCAAAGAATATAGCTATGCTCCCTGGCAACGGTGCCAGAAAATAGTCTTGATAACCCACAAGTATAGGGGATCGCAACAGTTTTCGAGGGTAGAGTATTCAACCCAAATTTATTGATTCGACACAAGGGGAGCCAAAGAATATTCTCAAGTATTAGCAGTTGAGTTGTCAATTCAACCACACCTGGATAACTTAGTATCTGCAGCAAAGTATTTAGTAGCAAAGTAGTATGATAGTAATGGTAACAGTAGCAAAAGTAACGATAGCAGTTTTATTGTAATTGTAACAGTAGCAACAGAAAAGTAAATAAGCAAAGCACAATATGTGAAAATCTCGTAGGCATTGGATCAGTGATGGATAATTATGTCGGATGTGATTCCTCATGTAATAGTTATAAAATAGGGTGACACAGAACTAGCTCCAGTTCATCAATGTAATGTAGGCATGTATTCCGAATATAGTCATACGTGCTTATGGAAAAGAACTTGCATGACATATTTTGTCCTACCCTCCCGTGGCAGCGGGGTCCTAATGGAAACTAAGGGATATTAAGTCCTCCTTTTAATAGAGTACCGGACCAAAGCATTAGCACTTAGTGAATACATGAACTCCTTAAACTATGGTCATCACCGAGAAGTATCCCGATTATTGTCACTTCGGGGTTGTCGGATCATAACACATAATAGGTGACTATAGACTTGCAAGATAGGATCAAGAACTCACATGTATTCATGAAAACATAATAGGTTCAGATCTGAAAGCATGACACTCGGGCCCTAGTGACAAGCATTAAGCATAGCAAAGTCATAGCAACATCAATCTCAGAACATAGTGGATACTAGGGATCAAACCCTAACAAAACTAACTTGATTACATGGTAAATCTCATCCAACCCATCACCGTCCAGCAAGCCTATGATGGAATTACTCACGCACGGCAGTGAGAATCATGAAATTGGTGATGGAGGATGGTTGATGATGATGACGACGACGAATCCCCCTCTCCGGAGCCCTGAACGAACTCCAGATCAGCCCTCCCGAGAGAGATTAGGGCTTGGCGGCGGCTCCTATCGTAAAACTCGGTGAAACTTTCTCTCTATTTTTTTCTCCGCGAAATGGAATATATAGAGTTGGAGTTGAGGTCGGTGGAGCATCAGGGGGCCCACGAGATAGGGGGCGCGCCCAGGGGGGAGGGCGCGCGTCCCCCCACCCTCGTGGACAGGGTGTGGGCCCCCTGGCCTTGATTCTTTCGCGAGTATTTTTTATATTTTCCAAAAGTTACCTCTGTGGATTTTCAGGTCATTCCGAGAACTTTTGTTTTCTGCACAATAAATAACACCATGGCAGTTCTGCTGAAAACAGCATCAGTCCGGGTTAGTTTCTTTCAAATCATGCAAGTTAGAGTCCAAAACAAGGGCAAAAGTGTTTGGAAAAGTAGAGACGTTGGAGACGTATCAATGTGTAAGTTGAACAGTCCTAGAGAAACAATCAATCTTAGCATGATGGGCTGACATCTAGTCCATACCCAAGATGATATTTATGTCCGAGGATTTGAGAGCTATCAAAGATGCAAGGAAAACAAGTCTATCGACATGAATTTCATTCTCATGGCTCACTCTGGAAGTTTGCCATCTAGAACCAGGAGTAGAAATTTCCATGGTAGAGGGCATGTCACAAAATGGCGGTGTTATGCAAACGAACATAGCTCTTGGATATAAATGAATGTGATGCTCCAGTATCGAAAAGAACAGATGTCGGATGGCAGTTAACAAGGAGCGTACCAAGAATAACACTGGGATCATCCTGAGCCTCTTCACCTGAGACACAGTTCACATGGCCACGTGCAATGGTGGCCGGCTTGGCGTAGTACACCTTCCATGCTGGCTTGCCACGGCCAATAGCCTTTCCGGACTGGTTGGGGTTGGGGTTGTTTTGGGGACACTCTCGCATGTAGTTACCCAGTTCTCCACACTTGAAGCATGTCACAGTGCTGGTGCGTGGGGGAGCATTGGCGGTTGATCCACCATAAGACTTGGGCGGTGCATACTGCTGTGTTGGCGAGGCACCTGATAGGATGGCCTCGGTGTGAACCTGGGTGGCAGAGCTATGTTAGGCACCCACACCCGGTGCTTTTAAGAGCCAGAACCGGATGAGGAACCGGTGTCACGGGCATGCTTGCGTGTAGCTTCGAAGTCAGTCTGACCTGTCTCAGCACTGATAACCTTGTTCACTAGCTTCTGGAAGGAAGTGCATTCGTGCAGTCAGAGATCACGGTGAAGCTCGGGGCTGAGTCCCTTGCAGAACCTCGCCTGCTTCTTGGCATCTGTGGATACTTATTCAGTTGCATAACATGCCAGGTTTCCAAACTCTCTGTTGTATGCATCCATGGTGAGTCTACCCTGGGTGAAGTTGCTGAACTCCTCCCACTTGCGATCCATAAGACCTTCCGGAATATGATGCTCACGGAAAGCCTCGCTGAACTCTGCCCAAGTGGTAACCTGGCCAGTTGGGCGCATGGCCTCATAGTTCTCCCACCGAAGGCTGGTGGGGCCTTCAAGATGATAAGCAGCGAAAATGACCTTGTCAGCTTCGGCTACATGTGCAGAATGTAGCTTATGGGTGATGCTGCGGAGCCAATCATCCGCATCGAGGGGCTTGTCGAAATGATGAAAAGTGGGTGGGTGCAACTTGATGAAGTCACCGAGAGACACCAAGTCGTTCCTCTGGTGTTGTGTTGTGTTCTGCTCAATGCGTTCTAGCAAACGGTTGGTCTCACGTTTGTTCCTCTTGGCCTCCAGCATGACCTCAGCCAAGGAAGGAGGATGAGGCAGATTCGCATTCCTAGCCACACTGCCTTCAGCCTGCTCCGGGGCAGCAGGGTTGTTTCGGGTGTTGACCATCCTAGGAAAAGCAAAACAACGGTTTAGACAAGGATGAAAAAATTCTGACATAGAAGTGCAGAATGTAATGGATGACTCAGAATGCAAGATGTTCATCCGTACGACATGGTATTATAGAAACTGCCATACATACATACATACATACATATATATAGTAGTGGACCCGTTGCGCCAAATGGGGCAGAGACCTGCTAATTCCATGCTAGTGATGAAAAGAAATCCATGATTTAGTTGATTTTATTATGGACAAGCACATATGTCCACAAATTTAATCTCTCTAAGCTGGGGAAAATGGGGGCTCGCTGTCTACAATAGATGTATATACACATTTAAATTTGATAACATAGAGTTCTATTTGAAACAAAATCGATGTAACAAATCTATCCCCTTTAGTATGAAACAACAGTATTTTGTTGTCTATAATAAGATGTGTATACACATTCTAATTTGGTAGCACAAAGTCCCATTCAAAATCATGCCACTGAATAAATGTGCATCTTTTTTAATCCATGTGCGCATTGTAAAAAAAATATGTATTAGTTGTTTTTGTTGTGAAAATGCACATACGGTAACAAATCTAACCCCGCTTAATAAAAAAATATAGGTTTGTTATCTACAATATGATGTGCATGCACATTTTACTTTGGTAGCATAGAGTCTCACTCAAAATCACATTGCATTGAAAATATATGTATTGTTCAATAGTTTTATGTTTTGTTTGAGCAAGTACGCACGATAAAAATTTAGACCCATCTATATAAAAAATACATGTATTTTTGCCTAAAAACATATGTATACTTAACACCATGTATTAAACAAGTTAAGGAGGCCTTACACTATTCTAAAAAGAGTAGTGTTTCTATCAACTTTGTTTTTGTGTGTTTGAAAAAGAAAGTATTTATGTGTCATTTAGACGCACGTATATTTCAAAGCAGTCGTATGGCAGCCAGCTTGGCCCATGAATCGAACGACTTATTTATCCCTTCTTCCTCGGCACTTATTTATCCCTTCTTCCTTGGCAGATTTGTTCGGCGAGACACAAAACTCCTGAGTAGTACTTCCATCATCTCAATAATTGGGATGGATATCATCCACTACAATAAAGAACAATAACATTTCTCTATATCTTGAACAATAATAACATCATTTACTTTGATCAAGCGACCAATTAGCAGAAGAATAATAAAATTTCTCTATAACTGGAATTCCACATATGGGATTATTAAGATATTGACTTGTATGGATGACTTCATTCATAACAATACATATGCCTTCTGTTTATTTACTTGACAAAATGTCCATCACATGAATCAATCAAATAGGAGGAACTGGAGAGTATTTGAAACCGAAAAAAAAGAATTGATCCTAACGATGTGTAGTGCAGTAGCTTTTAGGCTATGTTTGATAGTAAAGTATTATAAAAACTGAAGTATCAACAAACCATAGTATTTTAGCATGTAGGTATAACATACCGTGGTTTTGACAAAACAGAGTATTTTGTAGTATTGACAATACACCGGACCTGTTTGGTGCAGCGATGTAAAATCAGTTACAGCGTTAACAGTGCAAACACGTCTGGTTTTCCAGCGAAGCTAGCCATTGCATGCAGCAAAGTGATTGGCCAAAGAACGGCCATGCACATGGCAATAGAGCAGCGTGTTACCATCAGCATGCATAAGAAAGAAAGCTTGCACTAAGTGAACTCCGCTGAACGGCCATGACCAAAAAAATCACTGGGCGGCACCAAGCGGCAGAGCTGCACGAGGACTGGCTGCTTGGCCATCTTCCGCATCTGCGGCGGAGCTGCACGTGTAGCAGATGGGACAACGGCGAGCCATGGAGAGAGGCCTACATGCAGCAGGGATCTACAAAGAGCACAGGGCGGCGGCCGCAAATAATTTTTGTAGAGGGAGGCGAGTCAGCAGGGAAGAAGTTGACGACGTGCGACATCGTTCTTTTGTCTGCTCTGTTTTTAAAAAACAGGTCTTGGGTTCTTTTTATAAAACAGAGAAAAAACAGTGTTTTAGCAAATACTGTAGTATTAAAATCACAGTTTTTAGGGCAACCAAACAGCTCATTGTAAATAAAATTGTGGTAGTCTGAAAAACTGAAGTATTCTCGAAATACATAGAAAATATTTTACTATCAAACAGGGCCTTAAAGCCTCTGAATTATTTTGCTTCTACTCCACCAGGAAAGGGCAAGGCTTCAAGAACCAAAAGACACCACTCTAGCTCTCTTCGGCCTCATAAGCCCTGTTGTTGTTAATATCCTTAACCCCAAAATGTTGCCTCTTAGCATCTTTGTTGTTCTCATGATCCTTATTAGGTGTCAGCTTATCCTGAAGAAAAGGCAGTTGATGCCACTAATTAAAAAAACACCCTTAAGAAACACAATCAACTAAACCTTGAACACGAGTAGGCCTAGAGCTAGAAAACAATACATCATATTACCAAACAAAAAGCAAGTAGAAATATCAAATTGAAGCAGGACTATTTGAAAACCAAAATGCAGGCCAAGTAAAATAGAAACATCAGTGATTTTCTCGACCTCACACGTGAGAGAGCAGTAGGAACATATAATTGCCCTCTGGGTAAACACTGGACTCTTTAAGTAGAGCAAACAAAAGATAAACCTGTACATTGCTTTTATTTAGTCACAACATAGCACAAGCATACTTAATATCCTGAGCATAAGCGTGACTACCAGCAACATATGAGGATTTGACAAATGCAAGATATTACAACCAATTTTAAACTTTGCACAACTTCATGAATATACTTAATATCCTGGCAGCACTATATCCATACTACTTGAGGAAGTAAATAATCAAATGACACTCACACAAGGGTTGTAAGGTTTTATCATTTCCGCTTTATAATCCGAACAAAACTATATAGTTGATCTGCAAGTAATTGCATGACATGACAATGGCTTCGACAAATATCCAACTTTTACAACATGAACACATATTTATCGATTACAGTTAGTAATGGGAAGTGATGGTAGCTCACTCTATAACATCGTCCACACCAGGAAAAGATAGTAAAGCAGCCAGATCCCATGACAAATAGGATATGTAAAGGTTGGAAAGAGAACTATATAGAGAACAAACTTACATGTAAAGATGTGGCATGGCCTGTGAAAATGGAGTAGTGTGATGTCACACTATTGGCTATCGCTATACAAAAACTGCTGCAACAACAAAAATAAAAACTGAAAAATTGTATTTATGCGCAGTATAATGCATGACCATCAATATTTTGCATCAAATCTTAGCAAATGCTCTAAATACATATATCAGGAAGTTCTTCTAATACTCTAGTAACATAATCTAAATTACCCGATGTGGAATCCTTCAGAACTAATCGGTTGACATAAAACCGGTGAAATCAATAACACAACAGAACAATAATTGAATGCTTAGTTTTCTTAAAGGTGTTTTTATTTACATATCTAAGGCCATCCACGCATAACATTATCAAACTATAAGAATCAGTATATCACACTACACATTTATTTAACTTGTAATGGAACTTCAACAAACATATCAACTATCGGTAACTGGTGTATGCCATGCAATGAAAATTGCACTCTGGCAGAGCAATGACATAAAAGAGACCATACTCAATTTGGGTGACCTTGACCAACAAACTGTCTTCATCAGACAACAACTTTGCGAATGACAACACATACAGACGACAAATGGGTGGCTTGTTAAGACACAGGGACACTATTTGATAACATTAAAAAAAATCCAAATCAAGCAGTTGAAAGGATAAATGATGGTGCGAGGTAACTCAGTGTATATCATTAGTTCTTCAAATAATAGATCTATAGAGCACCGAGCAAATCTAGAACCACAACTCTGAGAACGCCAATATGCCATATACACAATTAGAACCATGGAAAAACCTACAGTAGCAGAAATAACCACCATATATTGTCTGTTTAGAGAAACCTACTCAAGGGTGGTAATCTCTAGCATTTAGGTACCTACAGTACTCGCATCGATATTCATGAGCCAAAAAGGTGGAGAGATAAATTAATTTTAGTGGGGACTAATTGGCAAGATGCTGCAGCTGCCATACATACAGCAACTAAGTACCCTTGCATGGATTGTATGCCGCCCAACTTGAAACAGATGCCCACGCCACGCGCCAAATCAAGCAAAGGAACAAAGGACTAAAAAAACTACATGCCTGGTTAGACCTCCTGTACATAACGAAAATCTGTTCTTCCAAGAACAAGATGCTAATATACTTTTAGAAAATTGACGGTGAGACCATGCAGTCACAAAGAAATGGTATGGTAGCAACTCTGTACAACCTGCTATTTAATTATTTTCCTCCTCTCAAGCTACAATTTTGAACACAACACAACGATCACCAAAGGAACGCGATACATTCAGGCATCCAATAGCTCCAAAGTGCGCACAAAATTACAATTGTAGACTGGAGGCTATCGATTGTCAAATTATTTATTTTTCCATGGCTTGTGAAAATCTATAGTAGTGCAGCGTCACATTGTTGGTACAGAAAAGGCTGGTGCAATGATGAAAATAGAAACTGAAAACTTTGCGTATGTGGAGCATAGTGCCTAGCCACCAATATTTTGCAACAAACATCAGCAAATTCTACAAACACACATATCAAAAAGTTCTCCTAATATTCGGTAACATAATCTAAAAAGGTTAAACCAAGTCATATAAGCTCACCTTACGTGATCAATAGCATCCAACCGTGTAGCTTTATCATGGGTACTGTTCGACACCGGACTTTAAAGCATAAACACATGTTACTACATTTAAATCTCTGTCGCTGATTTTTTTATGGAAATATATAACACCCTCTGCCAAGGATTCTAAAAACTAAAAGAAAAGAATGTCCAGTTTGAGCTCTTCTCTATGCGTATCTTATATTTCCTATATGAAACAGTTGTCGGAATTATGACATATCTCATAATTTTAATGTAGGGTCACTGCACTGCTCGTCTGCTTCTTTACAAAAGTTAAACTGATACATTATCCTTGCTAAGTTAATTCCATGAATCATATAATGCTTGCTAAGCAACGTTTTAGAAGCAAACATGAGGAAAATGCTTGGGAACAGGAAAAAATACCTTCAAAAAAATCAATGTTTCAGCATTCGTGTTGATTCTTCTAAACCGAGATTCACAATTTCTGTGACATTCTGCAAATAAATCAATCATCCATACCCAGGATATATCAAATACTTCTGCATGAAAATGAGGAAGAAAAACATGGCACACATCATTCATTCATTCATAGAGCTTAAAACATGCTAGAAGGTAACAAAAGTATGTCAGATTGACAATAAATAACAGATAGCTCCATCTGTATAACTGTTGTTGGGACTATCAAAATTAAAATTCCATGTCTTTAAGAAAACTGACAAAGCTTGAGGGCCTCTTAAATACGAAGAGAGGGCATGTGCGGAGAGGCCATACATACTGATTAAGAAAACTCACTTTTTAGCAACCAGACTCCTTCAAGGAGAGGTGGGGCATGGTCATGGGATTTGGGCTCAGGAGCAGTAGGGCTGCATGATCAAAACAAATAGAAGATTTTCTTGCATGTTTTACTGCTTGGTTATTCAATAACTACGAAGTAATTCAAAATCTAAAAGCAAGCTGACGTATATGGTTTCTACAGTATGCATTGCCATCTTCCATTTGCTCGCTGCAAATACAAACTTGGCATTCACATAAAGTTCTTTCTTGCAAATCCAAACTTGGCATTCACATACGTATTTTTTTTCTTTCTTCCCTACAGATTCTTCTACCGACAAAAGAACTTAGGCATAGAAATAACCGCCTTCTTTAGTCGAGAGGCCATTCACATGAGCTTCAAATGCCAGAACGACGAGAAAAGCTGGAAAGATCAACGAGAGGAGTAACACCCAACAGCAGGAAGCAAAACTGAAGAAAAAGTATGTTTCGACACAAGCGTTTCATCAAATTGCTTAGAGACAAGTATGGGAAGAGCCGTTTCACCTCAGCGTTGAAGGCAAGAACTCCTGGAAAGGGGAATGCGGAAGAGATCACAAACCTGCACATGAACAAAGGTAGAAAGGCTAAATACCACGAGGAATAGAGTGCCCAATAGAAAGGGGAGCAGGCAAGGAACCAGATTAACTGACGAACGGAGGGAGCAGAGTAGTGCCACAGAGGATGGCGTCGAGGGGGTCCGTTCCTCAGCGTGGAACCAGCTTGGTCAACTCATCACATCTAATCACGGTCGCTGCCCCCGTTCACACCGCTACCATCGACGACAAGGAGGAAGAGGCTGGCGGAGGAGGCGAAGCAGGGCCGGGTCCAGCAACGAGGGAGGAGGATGATGGTGCAGAAGAGAGAGAGAGGGGAGGAGGAGGATGCGGGCGAAGGAGGCGGAGCCCAGGCATGGTGGAGGAGAACGGGGGAAGGGGCGCACTGCTCGGAGTACTCCGGCTCAGGATGGGTTCATCCTTTCTCGTGCGCGCAGAAAGGTGCGGAAGAAGGGGAGAAGACGCCCATGCCATCTCCCCTCTCTCCAGTATCTAACATCGAAGCTAGAAAGGTAACGACCCACACACCGACGTGTGGGACCAGAAGCCAACGAGGCCTACCCGTCATAGTGCGTGGAGCGGATGTGTATGCGCATGGAGGGGTGTGTACGCGTTAGTCCATCTTCTCTCTCTCCTCTGAAAAACTCCACATCGCAGACGCGGTGTGAGGATGCTGATGAGGGTCTGTTTCTGAGGTTGTCGGGTGGTCTTTACTCACTTCTGGCCCTACATGTATGTGGGTTGATTGCCTTTCATTTGCGTCTCATCTGCATTTTGAGAGAGCGGTTGCACTGACAGCTGCATCGTGCGCGCCAGGGTTTGGCCAACCGCTCCACGCGCGCCATGTGTGGGACGTGCGTCCTGTCAGACCATCTCTCCTTCCTCTGTACAAACGCCTGACATCCACGCGCACACAAAATAATTCATAGTAGAAGACTGACAGGTCGGACCAGAGAGAAGGCAGGCCCACTTACAGCGGCACCACCCAACCAGCCATGGGAGCGAGCAACAAACACGGAGGAGAGCGACGCGCGCTCGCGGCGAGTGTGGAGAGGCGCGCGAACACCGAGGAAAGCTTGACCCAGCCTATCTCCACTCGCCATGAGCCAACAGGTCATTCGCCCCTGCATTTTGACCAGGCAGTGAAAACAAAACGCAACACAACAAAGTAAGATCCAACGCGAGGCAGCGTGCCAGAGACCCAGCTGACTAGCATCGAACGGCCAACGAGCAGTTGGCCAGCCTCATTATTGGTTTAAATATATAGGATGGGTCTGTTATAATAACACCCCCTAAGACCTTATTCTAATAATACTTTTCTTATTCTGATAACACCTACCCGAAGACAAAAAACCAACAAACAAACTGCACGCAGCGAACAAAAAAGAAACCGGCCCACCCCCACCGTACCTTCTTCCCCACCCACCCCCACCCATCCCAGCTTTCTTCCACACAGGCGCCATTGGCGACCGCCCCCCGAGCACCTCCCCACCACCCACCTTCTACCGCGGAGCGGCCTCCCCCGGACCTGTAGCCACCGGATCCGGAGGTCCCTCCTCCCACCCCCGCCATGCGCCACCGGATATGGTGGGATCCTCCTTCACTTGCCTCCTCCCCCCTGCCATGCGGCCACTGGATTCGGTAGGATCCTCCTCCACCGGATCTGGCAGGATGCTTCTCCACCTCCCTCCTCCCACCCCGTCCGGCCACCTACCCGGGATGCGACTGCCTGAGCCGGCCACCTCCCTCCTCCCGTGCCTGCCCGGCGACGCGCGCGAGGTGAGCCGCCTCTCACCCCGGTACCCCCCCACACACACCACTCCGGCGTGCCCCGGTGGTCTGCCTCGTGCTCCTTGCTGGATCCGCCTTCCGTCTCGTCCATGGGCACCGAGGACCGCCGCGTCGACCAGGGGAAGAAAAAAGGACAGTGCCCCAACCCCTTCCCCAACGAACTGCATCTCCTCTGCAGGCCATGGCTGTTGCGACGCCCTGTCCTCGTCCAGATCGGGGCCACGACTGTCTCCCCCAAGCTCCTCCTTTCCTCGCTGGCGATGAGAGTGCAGGGAGTCATCCTGCAATTTTTTCTCTCGTCGGAGCCACCGATGACCGCGGTATAGCCTACATGTGTTTTGTTTGATTTTTTTGCGTCGGCTACAGTTTTACTCAAGAAGTTCACTTCGTTCTTGAAAGGTTTTGTGCAGCTCATCGCCGGCGGTAGCGTGCGGTTTCGATTCGAGGAGTGTGCAGTTCAGTTCTGCATCAGGGAGCCACGCTCCTACGCCTCCAGCCGTGCATCTCGTCAGTGGGATTTTTTGCTTGGGAGGAGAACGACGGGCTATGCGGATCTGCTTTCTCCAGCCAAGACGAGGGTGGCCACACGGAGTCCAGCCCACGCATGCACTTGGTGCTCCTCTATGTGTGTTTAATCGGAGCATGGGTTCCACCACCGCAGTGATTGTTGCAGCTCTGTTAGCATTTTTTGGGTCTGCTCGCGCATCCATGCAGTACGGTACCCGAGTGTGTGCAGTCCGCGGCGCGTGGCTAGATGTGATGCTCACATACTCTGCTAGATGTGCAGCTCACTGTACATAATTTTGCAGCTCAGGAACGAATAAGATGTGGCTAGATGTGCAGCTCACTGTGTCTAAAGTTTAGCTCGGGAACGAACAAGATGTGCAGCTGATTGTACATAATTGCGCAGCTCGCTGGACCCTGTTCGAAGTTCTAAAAAAGTCCAGCCCCTTAGTGGTTCACCTTGTAGAAAAAGAGAAAGAAATCCCCATGGGAGGTTTACTTCTTTCTCGAATGCAATTTGTTTTGTTTGTGGGAAGATTGGAAAAAAGTAGATCACTCCAATTTGTGTTGCAGCTCATTACGCCTATGTATGAAGTGCAATTTGTTTCATGTGTTCAGTCGATTACATCAGCACATGCAGTGCGTTTGGTCCTTGGATGTGGTTCACTTTTGAGAGTGATGATGTTCACTTGCACAAAGCGTGGAAGTGTGAAAAAAATTAGCGAAACAAAAAATAGTAATGTGGTTCACTTCCATGTATGTCGAGGTTCATTTGCACTCGTCTCTGCGGTCCACTCTCGTTTATAAAAAAATGTTTTAAAAAAGAAAACAAAAATTTGTTCGAGAAAATTTACGTCCAACAAAAAGAAATCAGGAAGTTCGCTTGACTTTCTGATGCAGTGCGGTTTCCGTTCGAAGTAGTGCGTTCTTTCATAAAAAATGATGACAAAAACTCACAAAAGCTCATCTGAGAAAATTTACGCTCGACAAGAAAATCATGAAGTTCGCTTGACTCTTTGATGTAGTGCGCTTTTCTGTCTAAAAGCAGTGCGGTTTTCTTCCTCGTCTTCAAAAATTTATGTCCCACAAAAAGGAAACCATGCAGTTCTCTTACCCGTCTAATGCAGTGCGGCATTTCGTATGATGCAGTGCGGTTTTCAGTCGGATGAAGTACACACGTCGATTTGGGTGTCGAGTGTCCGCGTTTCGGTAAATTTAAAACTGCTCTTAAACCGTAAAGAATTAGAGAGTGTGTTCCACATGAAAAAGTTGCACCTCGTCGATACCTTTCCAACGGCGTATCGTGTGAATCATTCCGAGCACCAGTTTGTAAAAATTTCACGAAAAACAGTAGCTACCACTCGTCGTCTGCCACACGATTTTCAAACCTTAAGGAATCTCAAAAACATTGCAACATATGAAAGTTGCGCCTCGTCCATAGCTTTTCAATGATATATTACATGCCTCGTTTTGACAAACAGTTAAAAAACTAGAGCAAAAACAGTACCAAAAATTTGAATTTCTTTGAAAAACAGAATTTCGCGATTTAGTAAATTTGAAACTGCTCTTAAACCGTAAGGAATTAGAGAAAAATTTATATATGAAAAAGATGCGACTCGACGATATCTATCCAACGGCGTATCATTTGCGTCATTCCGACTAGTGGTTTAGAAGAAATCACAAAAAAGGCTCGCTGCCACTCGTCATGGGCCGCACCATTTTCTAAACTGCTTTTAAACCGTGTAGAATCTCGAAAAGTGTTCAACATGTTGAAGTTGCGCCTAATCCATAGCTTTTCAACGGTATATTACACGCCTCATTCCGATAAACGGTTAAAAAATTAGAGTGAAAACAGTACCGAAAAAATAACGTGTGCAGTTTTTTCCGACGAGAAGTTCACTCGTGTGGGTACTGCAGCACATTTGGTTCAAAGAATGACGTGCACTTGCGTTCAGCATGCAGTGCGGAAGTGGTGTGCAGAATAGTTATTCTGCTAATATTAGCAGAATAGACCGTTTGTATATATACACATAAACACTATTCTGATCACGGGATCAGAATAATATTCTGATCACAACCTGAACTGCTTGAGTAACGCGCCTGAACTTCCCGCTGTACTGGGTTGAACTTCAACTAAAAAGTGTCCAAATGGGACTTGCAATATACTGTTGGAAAGCTATGGACACCAATATCATGATCCAAGTTAAATTTTTGGCAAAATGTAAGCAGTTTAAGAGTAGTTTTGAAAAATGTTTTTTCTTCATACAAAAAACGTGAATCGTATTTTCGATCGCATTTCTAAACCGTTTATCGGAATGAGGTAAATAATATAGTTGGAAAGCTGCTGCAAAACCGCTTCTTCGACATGTTGATAGTTTTCTCTAATTACCTGTGGATAAAGAGTAATTTTGAAAACCGTAAAATTTCACAAACCGAACAGCCGAGTTCATATTTTCAATGTAATTTCTAAACGGCTAATCCATTTGAGGCAAATGATATGGCATTGGAAAGCTTGTGAAAATGCGCTACTTTTTCATGTTAAAAGTTTTTTCTAATTTGGAACGGTTTAAAATTAATTCAGAAAACGGTACAAGTTCCACCGAGTTTGTAATTTTGAGATAAGTTTTTAACCGTACGGCCGAATGCAACAAATAATACGGTGTTAGAAAGCTTGAGCAAATGCGAGACTGTTTCGTATATATTGTTTCTCCTAATTCTTTATAGTTTTAAGTCAAATTGGAAAATGGCTAAAAACATATTTTTGGCATAATTTCTACATACTTTATCGAAATGGGGCAAATAATATACCGCTGAAAAGCTACGGAAAATGCGAAACTTTTTCATGTTGATGGTGTTCTATGATTCCTAGCCGTTTTCAAGTAATTACGAAAATGGCGAGATCATTCGTTCTGTCTTTATCGCGAAACTGATTCTTCAAAAATGCATCGCGTGAAGAATCTGAACTTCTCGGCACGTGTACTGGAACTTCACTCTGTTTTTCACGTGCTTTTTTTGCTCGTATATCTCTATCCACTGCTCCTAGCTCTCCATCCACTCACCGGAATTGAGCAAGTGATATACCGATGGAAAGCTGCTGTAAACACGCAACTTTCCCGTGTTGATCATTTTTTCATACTCGCAACGATTTTAAAAGTTTTTTCATCTGACATTCATTCAGCGTAGTAGTTGAACTTCATGCTGTTTTCACGTTGAACTTCTGTGACATATTTTTGTTTGTATGCGCGCCTGAACTTCTCTCTATACGAACCCGACCTTCGGGCTATCTTCGCAACCGTGCCTTCTACCGCGAGTTTTTCTGGTTAGTCGTGTTACATGTGATGTAAGTGTAATCTTCAAATGATTTTTAGCAACTAAATACTCGTTTTAGATAGGAATCTCGCTCATAGGCGGATTTTGCACTCGGGTCGTGAAGAACTCGCGTTTTTTGCCATTTTACTGCCTGAGTTGTTTGACCTAAACTTCCCCCTATGCTAGGTTGAACTTCCCGCAACATTGCCCAAATAGGGCTTGCTATATACCGTTGGAAAGCTATGTACACAAGTATTATGACCCAAGTTAAATTTTTCGCAAAATGTAAGAGGTTTAAGAGCAGTTTTAAAAACCATTTTTTCTTCACACAAAAAACGTGAATCGTAATTTCGATCGCATTTCTAAACCGTTTATCGGAATGAGGCATATAATATGGAGTTGGAAAGCTACTGCAAAACTGCTCCTTCCACATATTGAAAGTTTTTTCTAATTCCCTATGGTTAAAGAGTAATTTGAAAAAACATAAAATGTCGTAAACCGAACAGCTAAGTTCGTTTTTTCGATGTCATTTCTAAATGGCTAATCCAATGGAGGCATATGATATGGCGTTGGAAATCTTATGAAAATGCGTTACTTTTTCATCTTGAAAGTCTTTTTCTAATTTTGAATGGTTTAAGAGTAATTTAGAAAATGGACCAAGTCCTATCGAGTTTGTATTTTCGAGCTAATTTTTTAATCATGCGTCCGAATGCAGCAAATGATACGGTGTTGGAAAGCTTGAACAAATGCGAATTTTTTTGGTATGTATTGTTTCTCCCAATTCTTTACGATTTTAAGTCAGTTTCGAAAATGGCGAAAAACGTATTTTCGCCGTAATTTCTACAAACTTTATCGGAATTGGGCGACTAATATACCGTTGGAAAGCTACGGAAAATGCGAAACTTTTTCATGTTGATGGGTTTCTCTCATTCCTAGTCGTTTTCAAGTAATTCCGAAAACGACGGGATCATTCGTTCTGCCTCTACCGCGAAACAGATTCTTCGAAAATGCACTGCATGAAGAACCTGAACTTCTCGGCGCGTGTACCCGAACTTCACTCTGTTTTTCACGTGATTTTTTTGCTCGTAGATCTTCATCCACTGCTCATAGCTCTTCATCCCACTCACGGGAATTGAGCGGGTGATATACCGATGGAAAGCTGCTGTAAACACGTAACTTTTCCGTGTTGATCATTTTTTCATACTCGCGATGATTTTGAAGGTTTTTCATCTGAAATTCATTCAGTGTAGTAGTTGAACTTCCTGCTGTTTTCACGTTGAACTTCTGTGACGTATTTTCATTTGTAATTTTCTCATCCGTTCGTCAAGTGTTACACAAATGATATACCTTTTGTACAAACCTCTCTCACAATATTTTTTTTAGCTTTCTCCGACCGAGGAGTTGAACTTATAACGACAAAACTTTTAGTATTTGCTTTTTTATTCCTTTTTAATACAAAAATGCACACCGTGTAGTACGTGAACTTCTGATAGTTACCTATCGAACTTCTCTTGGTTACGTGAAAATATCTGAGTTTTTTATAATTATTTATCTGAATTTCTTAATCGTTTTTTACGAATTTCAAAGCGCTCTATTTTTAAAATTTGAACTTCTTGTTATTTTATTTTTGAACTTCTTGTTTCCACTCTTTAATAATGAGGAAAATTTGAGTTTTCTATAATCATTGAACTTCTCCATCTTTTTAATATGGACTTCCTGGTTTTATTTATTAATCTTTTCTGAATTTTGAAGCGCTCTATTTTTAAAAGTTGACCTTCTTGTTATTTTTTTGAACTTCTTGTTTCCACTCTTTAATAACGAGGAAAATCTGAGTTTTCTATAATCATCGAACTTCTCCATCTTTTTAATATGGACTTCCTGGTTTTATTTTTTTAATCTTTATAATTTAAGTTTTTTATTTTCTTTTTGAAATCAAATTGCTTCCAAATAATAACTGAACTTCTTTGTGGATTGAGAGAATTATTTTAAAACACAAAAGAACAATATCTTTTTTGTGTTTTTGAACATGGAAATACAAGGTGAACCTCTTTGAAGGATTTCTATCTTCTTCGGACAAAGCACTCGAGCTTCTTTCAATAAAACTTTTAAGTTTTTATTTTTCTATAGTTTTATTCTCACCTGAAATGCATTCCTTGCATTACTTGAACTTCTTGTTGTTTTCACTATGAATTTCTGTCGTATTTTTGTGTATACGTCGAATTACACGCAATTGAAGGTCGGTTAGAACTTCAATTATTTATAAATTGAAATTTGGAGTTTTGTTAGAAACATCAAACTTCTTCATTATTTCAAATTGAACTTATTAGTTTTATTCTTTAGTAGCCGGAAAAACCCGAGTTTTCAAATAAATATCAAACTGCTCGGTTACGTGAAAATATCTGAGTTTTTTATAGACATTGAACCGCTCTAGCTTTTTTATTTGAATTTCATTGAGTATTTTTTAGAAATGTGAAAATTGAAGGTTTTTAAAAAACATCAAACTTCTTCGTTGTTTGAACTTATTGGTTTTATTTTTATTAATCTTTTTTGGGGTTCACCAGTTAATCTTACTCCAAAAAAAATATTATGTTGTTTTATTCTCCGAACTTACTATGTTTCATTCGGTGAACCTTGTTGGTTTTTTGTGTCGTGATACTTTTCTTCCTTTTGTTCTCATCGTGAACTTTTTCCTTTTTTGGAAGATGAACTTCTTGCGCGAATCTTACTTTTTTTCTGATAAAAATGTTATGTTTTATTTGTGTTACCGTTTTTTCCCCATCAAAATTCTAGAGGTATTCATACGTGAATTACTTGGGCATTAAAAAACATAGTTTTTTAGCTCCCTGGAAAAACTTGTTTTCCAAACTATGGCATGCGATGAACTAGAACTTCTAACAGTAAGCGCATATGTTTGCATATTCCCGGGAAATCCAATTTTTTTATTGAACTCCTTTGTTAGTTTAATTTGAACTTCTCGTTAACAGCGAAAATGAAATGCCTTGTTATTCTAATGTTTTATTAACTTTGAACTTATCTGATATTTTAATTTGAACTTCTTAGTTTTATTCAAAAAATATGGTTTTTAAATAAGCATCAAACATTTTTTTAAATTGAACTTCATACTTTTTGTTTTTCTAGGAACGAAAAGAATTTGAGCTTTCCGTATACATTAAACTACTACATTAGTTTGATTTGAACTTCTTGTTTTTATTTCTTTACTAACAAGGAAAATATGACTCTACTTTTGTAATTTGAACTTCTTGGTTTTGTAATAGACATCAAACCGCTCCGTTATTTAAATTTGAACTTCTAGTTTTTTTAGAAAGAAGGGACAAACTTCTGGAACTACTCTACTTTTTGATTTGACCTTCATGGGTTTTAATAAACATTGAACTTCTCCGTTATTTAAATTTGAACCTCTAGTTTTTTTTGTCGAAGTGGGGAAATACCATTTTTTGTTTGTATAATTTTTTAACCGGTTTGCTTTTTTTATTCGAACTTCTTGGTTTATTTTTTGTAAAGGTGAAAAACCCAGTTTTATAATTGACAAACGAACAGCTCCGCTCTTTTAATTTGGACTTCTTTTTTTAAAACAAGTATACTTTTTTTTGAGGTTACAAGTGTACATTTTTAGTATGTGAACTTCTAGTGTTTTCGCAAGAAATTGGATGTTTTTTTGTTTTCTTCTAAAAAATCTTCCAAGAAGTTTATTCTAAACAAATCAACTCACGGAAACAACAATGTTTCACAGTAACACGAAACTTGAAAGAGAGACAAAGATATTCACCTGAATCAACAACCAACCCCTCTATCTGATTCAGAAAATGCCCACGTTTTTCAGTACAAGTGTCGGTGTACTAGAGTAGGGGTACCCTAGTATCCCGAACTTGTGCACAGGCAGTCGCAGCACCCCGCGGCAAGGCTTGCCGGGTGACCGCCAAGGTCCTCCGTGGTTCCTTTGGAGCCATTCAAGAACAAAGTATTCAAGCCAAGGAGACAAGGCCCCGGTAAGAGGAGCTTGCCAGGAAGGCCAACCAAGGCATCTCAAGGAACTTGCCGCGACACGCCACGCGTCTCGGCAAGGCCCGGTGAGCGGCAAGCTTCCGGACACAACAAGACAACGACCGCGACAAGGCGCTTGCCGCGGCAAGCTACCGCTTTGTACCCGCGCTCCAGCACATCCACCAACGTGTCGCCCTGGGGCCTTTCCAGGCGCGCGTGGCAAGAGGCTGTGCAGCCAGCGGTGCACGGTGGCAAGCGACACTGACAAGATTGCCATCGTTGTGAGTGGTGGCGTCCCTGACGGTCCCTTTTTGCACTGTTTGAGCGACGCAGACGGGCATTTAATGCCTTTGTCCCTTGCCGTCAGGGTTAGGTATGATACACTGTACAGGTAGTTGTACCAACCGCAATTCCTTTTCCATTTTTACCCTTGTCTACGTTGGCACCTGTCGGAGACCCCTTTAGCATATAAAAGGAGGCCCATGCACAACGTAGAAAGAGAGGGAAAAAGGCAGAAAAACACTCACGCTCGGTCTCGTTAGCAGCTAGTGTTTACTGTAGCATTCAACGCTCCCGAGCAAGAACTCAATACACTCAGACATGCAGCAGTAGGAGTGTTATCTCTCCGGAGAGCTCCGAAGCTAGGTAAACTGCTCGTGTGCTTCGCCTCGATCCGCTCTTCGTGCGATCTCCGCCCCCCGCCGAACTGAAAGGGGCTCGGTCCGCTGGTCCCATAGGTGTTCGTGGATCAGTTTCCTCGACATCTTTGGCACGCCAGGTAGGGGGCGTCGATGTTGTGTGAACCTGATCCGGCGTTCACACGAGCTAGATCTTCATCTTCTTCATCGATATGCCACCGAAGAAGAAGGCTTCGGAGGCAGCTGCTCCGTCCGCGTCGATCCCACCACCACCGGAGCAAGCGGGTGGTGGGGTAGATGCCGGCGGAAGAACAGACATCGACGAGGGAGCTCATGGTGCTGCCAGGTCCAAGGACAAGGCCGGGCAGACCTCGGCGTCCGTACATGCACTGCGCCCATCTCAGGAGGCGCAGGACCGACAGTGTCATGGTATTCGCAGTACCATATGTCTGTTGGACCAAGATCGAGCTGGTGGATCTCGGGGTGCTCAAGACCAGCATGCACACCAACATGCTGGCACGAGCGAGACACGGTCGCCTGGACGGGATACTACTCCTTCTAACATCGTTAGAAGTCCGAGCATATCCCGCTCCTCGCGTCGTTCGCCACTGCCGCCCACCACTCCAGCAGAAGCTTTGGCGCGAGCTCAACTGCTCCTAGATTACCCTCCAACGGCAGACAAGATCGATGAATGGAGGGCCACCATTCAGAGTCTCATCGGCTTCACCAACGGTGACACTTCGCGATAGCCGAATACATCGCTGCCACGGCAGGACTGCCAGGCACGAGCCGATGGCGACGAAACCGGTGGGGGTGCAACCACCATGCACTCTCCACCCCGAAGGCCAAGATCGCCGACTCGACGGATCCACCTCGACAGCGACTCCACCGCATCATCAGATCCACGAGCTCGTCGCGATCAGCGCCAAGTTCTTCACGAACGACAGCAAGAAGACGCTCGAACCCGCATCGAGCGCCAAAGAGAAGCGCGGCGTCAATCGGACCAGCGCGCTGGGCCCTCTGTCGACATGCATGCGCCAGGGGAACCAGGCGACTTGCCGTACGCGGTAGGTTGCCCTGCGTTCACTCGTGAGCTGCGGCAAGTCCAGTGGCCCAACACGAAGAATTTCAAGCCAGATGTACCAGAGAAGTACGACGGCAAGTTGCATCCGTCGGAGTTCCTCAGCATCTACACCATCGCGGTGCAGGCTGCCGGGGGGCGGGACGACAAGATCCTGGCCAACTACTTCCCGCTGGTACTCAAGCCCAATGTCAGATCCTGGCTCATGCACTTGCCGGACAACTCCATATCCTCTTGGGCAGACCTATGCCATTAGTTTGTCGGCGCCTTTACAGGCGGCCACAAACCTCATGGCCAAGAAAGCGACCTTCATCTGCTCGCCCAGAAGGAAGGAGAGCCCCTGCGCAAGTACATTCAGAGATTCAGCCGCGTACAGCACAACATCCCAGATGTCCACCCTGCCGCGGTAATCAGCGCGTTCCATCAGAACGTGCGAAACCGCAAGATGCGGGAGGAGATGGCGATGTGCAAGATCAGAGACGTCAGTGAGCTATATGCCCTGGCCGACAAGTGTGCACGTGCTGAGGAAGGGAGGAAACTCCCCGGAGAGAATACAGAAGCAGGAGGATCTGATAGTGAGGAGGCTGCCCCGGCAAAGAGAAACCGGCGGCGGAACAACAGGAAAAAGAAAGGCAAAGATGTGCTAGTCGTTGAGCAGTCCGGCAACGGAGGTGGCGCCAAGAAAGCCAAAGCTGGTAGCTTCGGCGAGCAGATTGCCGCGGGCACCAACTACCAGGCTGTGACGGTCGCCGACAAGCAGGACGACACCAACAAGCAGTACTGCAAGATCCACCGCACCAAGGGCCATGACCTCCAGAGCTGCAAGAAGGTCGAGCAGCTTGTCGAGCAGCAAAAAGCTGAATACGAGCGACGCGACAAGGAGAAGGCCCAGGAAGGTGCCGGAGGAGCCGGCAAGAAACGCCCCGGCCGAGGACGCCGCGGCAAGGCCAAGCAGCGGCAAGGAGACAGACCTCCCCACGGCCGCGACAAGGATGAAGATGACGACGACAATGAAGATATGGATGATGACGAGACCGATGAGCAGGAGTTCCAGAAAGCCACAGAGGTCCTATGCGTTGACGGCAGTGCTTCTCTGCATACTTCACACCGCCAGCTCAAGCAATGGGTGCGGGAAGTCAATGCAGCAGAACCACCCGTCGAGTCACGCAAGCCTCTGAAGTGGTCCAGCACGCCTATCATCTTTGATATTGAGGACCACCCTGATCGCATAACTGCGGTCGGGTGCTTGCCGATGTTGGTTTCACCAACTATCCGCAACCTCAAGGTCACTAAGATGCTAGTTGACGGCGGGGCCGGCTTGAACCTGATCTCCTCCGCGGTACTCCAGAAACTCCAGATCCCTGATGCCGAGCTCGAAGAGACCGACACATTCCAAGGAATCAATCCGGGAAGGAGCAAGCCGAAGGGAAAGATCACGTTGCCGGTGACATTTGGCAGCGAGTTGAACTTCAGGACTGAGAGGGTCACTTTTGACGTTGCTGACTTTCCATTGCCTTACAATGGGATACTCGACCGTCCAGCACTCACCAAATTCATGGCAGCCTCTCACTATGCATACAACATGCTGAAGATGCCAGGCCCGATGAGTGTCATCTCTGTCCCTGGCGACAAGAAGGATGCTCTTATCTGCGCCGACAAGATCTACCGGGAAGCAGCAGCCGCAACAGATCACAAGTCACTTGCCGTTGAAGCTCCCGGGGCGAAGAAGAAGACCAAGTCCGGCAAGAGTTCTGATGCCCACTCCGGCAAGCGCACCTCTTCGGAGTGTTGCGCTACCGTCAGGGACGCACCATCGAGCTCCACCGGCAAGCGTAAGAAGACAATGGCAGCTCCACCAGAGACCAAGAAGGTGTCCGCCAAGGAGGACGACACTGGTGGTACCTTCACCATCAGTGCCACTCTCGACCCTAAATAGGAAAGCGCGCTCGTTGCTTTCCTGCGGGCGAACATCGACGTGTTTGCGTGGCAACCGTCAGACATCCCTGGTGTTCCCAGGAAAGTAATCGAGCACCATCTTGCCGTCTGTCCTCATGCGCGGCCCGTCAAGCAGAAAGTCAGGAAACAGGCAGTGGAGCGCCAAGAATTCATCGCAGAAGAAATCAAGAAATTGGAAGCAGCAGGCCTTGTCAGAGGAGTGCTCCATCCTACGTGGTTGGCCAACCCTGTAGTCGTGTGCAAGGCAAACGGGAAATGGAGGCTTTGTATCGACTTTACCGATGTCAATAAAGCTTGTCCCAAGGACCCATTTCCCTTGCCACGCATCGACCAGATCGTTGACTCCACGGCCGGATGTGACTTGCTTTCATTTCTTGATGCGTACTCAGGATACCATCAGATCTTCATGGCAGAAGAGGATGAGGAGAAGACCGCATTCATCACCCCATGTGGCACATACTATTTCGTACGGATGCCTTTCGGTTTAAAGAATGCTGGTTCAACATTTGCAAGGGTAGTCCATGACGCTTTTGAGCCGCAAATACACAGAAATGTGGAAGCCTACATGGATGACATAGTGGTCAAGAGCAAGGACAAGGCGACTCTGATTCAAGATTTAAACGAAACATTTACAAATCTGCGCAAGATCAACCTCAAGCTTAACCCCGAGAAGTGTGTGTTTGGAGTCCCCTCCGGCAAGCTTCTCGGGTTCTTCGTGTCTCAGCGGGGAATTGAAGCCAATCCCGACAAGATCAAGGCCATTGAGCAGATTGAAGCACCAAAGCGCGTCAAGGATGTACGAAGACTTGCCGGTTGCGTAGCTGCTCTCAGCAGGTTTATCTCTAGGTCTGCTGAGTGCGCCCTGCCGTTTTTCAAAATATTGAAAAAGGCAGGTCCAATGAAATGGACTCCGGAAGCGGAGGCTGCACTGCAGGACTTAAAGAGATACCTGTCCTCCACTCCAACACTTGTCGCACCTAAGCCACAAGAGAAGTTGCTGCTATATATAGCGGCAACCAATCAAGTGGTTAGTGCTGCGTTAGTAGCGGAGAGGGAGGCAGATGATGAGCCAGCAACCACGGCAGATTCATCCAGCGACAAGCAGGGGACTTCACCGGCAAGCTCTAGTCCCGACAAAGGTGGATCTGCGCAGGCGCGTGAGAAGATGCAGAAAAGAATGGTGCAAGGCCCAGTTTACTTTGTCAGTTCCCTTCTGCAGGGGGCTAGGTCAAGGTACTCTGGTGTGCAGAAATTGCTTTTCGGCCTTCTCATGGCCTCGAGAAAGCTGCGCCATTACTTCCAAGCACATGAGATCACAGTCGTCACTCGTTTTCCGCTGAAGAGGATACTGCAAAATCCAGAAGCAACAGTGATAGAGGCGAGGGTGTCCCGATCTTTCGACGAGATGATAACTATCAATTTGGTGGAGACGACTTTGACGATCCGACTACAAACATGCACGACGTTGCGCCTTAGCAATCGCTAAACCAATCTCCTGAGGTTACTGACGATGCCGGAAGCACGGTCAGCCTGACCACGAAGGTCTATTCCTGCAAGCAATCGAAGAACGAGCAAGAATATGATAAAGCAATCTGAATATTGCAAATATATATGAGGTATTGATAATGGTGGGGATCCGTAAGCGGTCTTGGTCTGGTCGTTGGACACAAACGAAGTACACGAAGTTGCGTTGGCTAACTTTTAACTAAACAAATCCCAAGGAAAAGCTACTAGATGGATCTACTTATATAAGATCAAGGGGTGGCGGCCAAGGAGGTGGGAGGACGTCCCAAGGCAGCCTAAAACTAAATCTAGGTCGTACAAGGCCAATGGGCCCAAGTGGAGGTGATGTAACACCTTTGGACTTGTAGTTTGACTCGGATTCTGCTGCAGCATCAGATTGTTTCGTCCACAACTCAGCGCTCCGGACGAATTTGAAGGTGATTCCAATTGGGTTGGAAAGTGCACGAAATCTAGTTTCCAACAAAAAAAGAATCACCCAATTCGGAGTCCGTATGAAAAACTTGTGTGCGTTTTGAGTCAGGTATGTCTGTGCAGTCCGAATCTGAATCCAGAACGTGAAAGACTTGGACTCTATCTTCTCTTGGGCCAAAAGTGACGTGAGAGAACTTTTTGGACAGCAAATAAACATCTCTTTCTTCCTTATCTTCATATGTGGATTGTACAAATGTCCCATACACCTGCAATTAGACAAAACACAAAAGTGTGTGAAGTATTTTTGTTCTGGATAACATAAATAGATTATTGAATAGTTTGCACTAGAAATCACCTTATGCATATATGCAATATTTTTGGTCATATCCAAGGTAGTCATGTCCTCATCAAATAGGCAGGATTGTCGAGTGGGCACTGGAACTGTCAAGCTTTGGCCTCAAGTTTGAGAGCACTTCAACTATCCAAAGCAGAGCATTGGCGGAGTTCATAGCAGAATGGACGCCAACACAAGATGAAGAAATTCTAGAAACAAGCATCCCCGTCAAGGAAGCAAGCAAAGAGTGGCTGATGTACTTTGATGGTGCCTTCTCATTGCAAGGCGCCGGTGCGGGCGTGCTACTTGTTGCACCCACCGGAGAGCACCTCAAGTACGTAGTCCAGATGCACTTTCCCAAGGAGCAAGCAACGAACAATACTGCAGAGTATGAAGGTTTGCTTGCCGGTCTCAGGATCGCAGCAGACCTTGGGATCAAGAAGCTCATTGTCAGGGGTGACTCACAGCTTGTCATCCGCCAAGTGAACAAGAATTATCAGAGTCCGTTGATGGAAGCTTACGTTGATGAAGTGAGAAAGCTAGAAGAGTGCTTTGACGGCCTATGGATGGAACATGTTCCAAGAGCTCAGAACGACATTGCCGATGGCCTGTCAAAGTACGCCGCACTTAAGTTACCCGTGGAACCAGGGATCTTTGTGCTCAAGCTGACTCAACCGTCTGTAATGCCATCAACTGGACAGAGCAAGAAGAGGAAGTTGATTTCTGGTGACTATTTTCGGGCAGAGCTCCCCGAAGCCGCCGCCAAGAAGGTCCTCAAGATCAACACCAAGGGTGCTGAGGAGCAGTCTGCTCCGGCAAGCCCTAGGGTATGTTCCGTTGAAGCAGACGCTCCCGACAAGTTTTGCTCCGGCAAGCTTGCCGGGGAACGTCAAGCTCCGGCTGAGCCGCAGGTTCTCGCCGTAGAAGCGGATGTTCCCACAGCAGCAGATGTGCCTTTAGTCCTTGTTGTCGAGCCGCAAGCTCCAGCATGGGCACAGCAGATTGTCCGTTTCCTTCAGACAGGAGAACTTCCCGAAGAGCAAGAAGAAGCGGAAAGAGTAGCCCGGCAGTCAAGTATGTACCAGTTTGTCGACAACACACTGTATAGAAGAAGACTCAACGGTGTGAAATTGAAGTGTATTCACCGGGAAGACGGACAAAAGCTGTTGGCAGAGATACATGGAGGCATATGTGGTCACCACATTGGCGCAAGAGCACTTGCCGGCAAAGCATTCCGACAAGGTTTCTTGTGGCCGACAGCCCTCCAGGATGCAACTGCACAAGTAACCAAGTGTGAAGCGTGCCAGTTCCATTCCAAGCAGATACACCAGCCAGCTCAAGCTCTCCAGACGATCCCTTTATCCTGGCCATTTTCGGTCTGGGGGCTCGACATCCTCGGCCCCTTTCCCCGAGCTGTCGGGGGCTTTGAGTACTTGTACGTTGCAATCGACAAGTTCACAAAGTGGCCGGAAGTGGAAGCAGTGAGGAAGGTGACAGCACAGTCAGCAGTCAAGTTCTTCAGGTCGATTGTTTGCCGCTTCGGGATCCCTAACAGGATCATCACCGACAACGGCACGCAATTCACGAGCCGCACCTTCATGCAGTACGTCCAAGATCTTGGCGCCAAGGTCTGCTTCGCTTCTGTTGCTCATCCGAGAAGTAACGGTCAAGCGGAGAGGGCGAATGCTGAAGTGCTGCGCGGGCTCAAGACCAGGACTTTCGACAGGCTGCGCAAGTGCGGAAAGAACTGGATTGAGGAGCTGCCGGTGGTTCTTTGGTCGATCAGGACGACGCCAAATCGAGCCACTGGCCAGACACCTTTCGCTCTAGTCTATGGAGCAGAGGCAGTTCTCCCCACGGAACTCGTATACGGGTCACCTCGAGTGCTCGCTTATGATGAGCTTGAGCAAGAGCAGTTGCGACAAGATGACGCGCTGCTCCTTGAGGAGGACCGTCTTCAGGCCGCTGTACGAGCTGCTCGATACCAGCAAGCTTTGCGCCGCTACCATAGCCGCAAAGTTAATGCCAGAAGTCTCGAGGAAGGCGACCTTGTTCTTCGGCGCGTTCAGTCCGCCAAGAATTCCAACAAGTTGACGCCGAAGTGGGAAGGCCCTTACCGGGTGAAACGAGTCACTAGGCCTGGCGCTGTCCGCCTTGAGACCGAAGATGGCATTCCGGTGAGCAACTCCTGGAACATTGAGCATCTTCGTAAGTTTTACCCGTAGGGCGCGGTTGCCGGAACCTGTTCCGGCAACCACCTTTTGTACAAGTCTTGCCGATGTTGCATGTAATCCTTTGTACGAAGCCGGGCGCAGACCCCGTGCATAAGTAAAGCTCATGTGCTCCGCACATCTTGTCAATTTCATGCTTTCTACTATTTTTGGCATGCGTTATCTGACACTTTGTGCAGCGCCTACCCCCGGTAAGCAATAACGAGCCGTAAGGCTCCATATCTTTATTTTCTCTTCTTTCTTTTTCTCAAAAGGAAAGGAAGGTTCCCTCGCCCACAAGTTTGCCGGGGGGAAAGGAGAAGATAATGGTGTGGACCAGGCATCGTTCAAGGAAGTTTCGCCTTACCGGAAAGCAAACGACAGAAAAGCTAAGTTGCCAAAGTTTGAGCAATCAGTTTTAATTTTTAAGTTATCTTCCTCGAACGACCGTACTTTGTATGGAAAACCTGTGCGCGGAGGAACCAACTCGTAGCTAGTTGCGCCCTTACTTTGTTTCGAGTCCGCTCAACAACTTAAGTGAGCTGCGACTAGTTGCGACAAGGTTTCTTGTCGGAAGCGGCACCGCCAGCAGGCTGCTGACGTCCCGCACTCAGCGCTCGCGGCCCAGGTGCCTGCGCCGACAAGTTCCCTAAAAGCGTAGGGCAAAAACATACAAAGGAAGGAATCAAGTAAAGGAAATAACACAGCAATCTCTACCCAAAATAGAGTTATATTACAAGATAGCTTGTCGCAGCTCTAACAGATTGTTCTCATGACATGACCAGCAGCGACAAAGAAAAAGAGAAAACGGGCGGCCTAATCTACGCGATCGCCCTCAACCCTCTTGATCCCGCTCACCTTGTCCACAATGGGTGCGACAAGGGCCTTGAGCGCTTCCAGATCAGCATCCGGCGGCAGGGACCTGAGGACGTTGGTGAGGTTGAGGCCTGGGTTGCGGAAGGCCACCTTCACCAGCACCTTTTGAAGAGCTCCCGCGCAGATCTTGCGCGACTCGTCGGCCAGCTGCTTTGGGATCTTCTCCCGGAGTCGCTGGAGGGCCGTCGCCACGCCTTTGAAGAACAAGCTGAGCTTGGCGCTGGGTTGGAGGTGCTCATCGGAGGAATACCCGAGATCCTCCATCCCCAGCTGCGCCAGCTCCCCATCGATGGCTGCGGCAACATTCACGAGACCCTCGGTCCAGTGCTCCACAGTCTCCCTAAAAGCGTTCTGGGCGGCAGCAGCATTCGCCAGCAGCGCCTCGTCGGCCTTGATCTTCTCCTTCAAGGCCACCTCCTGCTCCCTGGCGCCGTCCAGCGTCTTGGTCAAAGTAGCCAGCTTCAACTCAAGATCTGCGTTGGAGTCCTTGGCGGCGCTAAGCTCTTTGCTCCTCTCAGCGAGACGACCCTGCAGCTCGCCATGAGCGGCGGCGTCCTTCTCGCGCTCACGCTTGAGCGCAACAAGCTCCTCGCCGCTCGCCTTGAGATCGGCCTCCAGCTGCGCCATCTTCGTCTCCAGCTCCTTCTTGGCGGCCTCGGCAGCTGCGGCAGCATCCTCTGCTTCCTTGAGAGCCCCGCCAATTGCTTGCTCGCGCGCGGCAAGCTCCTCCTCGTGGCTGTCAAGGTTGACCTTGCGCTGCGCCAACTCGCCTTCCTGCGCAGATAGCTTTTCGGCAACAAGCCGCTGTTGCTCTTCAACTTCAGCCTTCTCGAGGAGGAAGGCTTTCCGCTCCTCGGCGACTTGCTCCCGCTCCTCTGCCAGGGATCGGAGAGCTTCCTGCCTGAGACCCCGGAGCTCCTCCGCGCGCTTCTCGATGTCCACTCCCGCCTTCGCGACAAGCGCTTCTCGGGATTCCAGCTTGGCCTGTCGGGCGCGGTAAAGCGACAACAGCTTCCGCAGCAGCCGCTCCTCCTCAGGCTCGTCGCTGCTGCTGCTTGGCGCGTCGACCAGCGTCATCCCAGCGGAGGCGAGCACCTCTCCATCCAAGATCTCTCCTTCGACCGGCGCCCTGGAGCTTGACGCCCAGGGGAGCTTGATGAAGATGCCGTCGCCGGCCTTCAAATAGGCGCCGGGCTGGGGCTCTTCGGAGCCTGGCGCTGCAGCAGCGGCGGAGGGATCGGCGGTCGGCGTAGCGCCTGACGCTCCTGCGGCCTCGGGGCCGTCAGTGCGATCGCCGGATCCCTCGCCAGCTTCTGCGGCGGCAGCTTTGGCGGCCTCTTCGCCGGCGGGATCATCAGCGCCGGCTTCCCCTTCGGTGGCAACGGCGTCGTCGGTATTGCTGCGCGCGTTCTCCTCGCCTGCGACCTCGGTTTCCATCGGCTCCGTGGCAGATGGATCTGACGAATGGAAAAAGGAGAAAAGTCAAGCAAATATCCAAAAAAAAATCAGAAGAAGAAGAACCCAAGGGAAGTTTTCAAGCAAGAAGATTACCTGTACTAGGATCTACAGTCATGGTCTCAACCATCGGAGGGTCGCCAGTGCTGTCCCTTGCCGGAGAACTGTCCCTTGCCGGAGAATTCTCCCTTGCCGGAGAACGCTCCCTTGCCGGAGAATTCTCCCTTGCCGGAGAACGCTCCCTTGCCGGGGAATCCTCCCTTGGCGGTGTAGTCGAAGCAGATGGCATTTCGGGAGCGGCTTCCGGGCACTCCTGGTGAGGCTGCTCTGCTCCTACACAAACCAACAGTCAGATATCAGCAAAGAAAGAGCACCCATGCGCGCCTGACAGCAGGAAGTAAACTATATACTTACGCTGGGGGCTGCGCTGGGGGCTGCTTTGGGGAAAAGTTGCCGGGTCCGGCAAGGTGGTCTCGGACACGCCCCCTGCTGTCGCGGTGGGTTCGTCCTCGATGACAATCACCGGGACCTTGGCTCTCTTCGCCGCTCTCTGGGCCAGAGTCCTGAAAAGGAATGGGTTCGGAGTAAAGCAAATCAGATACAAGACAAAACAGCAAGAATTGAAGAACTACAAGTACAACAAAGAATCTTACTCTTCTTCTTCCTCGTCGGAGCTGAGCGCGGAGAGATCGAAGTCCGGCTCGCCTCCGGTGCGACGAGGCGGAGGAGTAGGTTCCCTTGTCCGCTTAGCAGGAGCAGTAGCGGTGGACCGGGAAGACCCCGCTCCAGTTGCCGCAGCGGCGTGAGGCGCTCCCGCGGCAACAGTGCTTGCCGCGGTAGAGCGTGTCGCACGGCACGGCGGCTGTTGACTCGTCTGCCGCCCCGCTACGTCCCCGGCCTTGCGGAGACGCCTTCTTGGTGGAGCTGGGGGCTCCGCTTGCGGCGAGCTGGCTGAAGGTGGGGAGGAGGAGGAGCCGATCTTCAACGAGTCGCTTGCGCCCTCGGCGGGCTCGCTCGACTCAGCTTCAGGCCCGACAAGCTCTTCCTCGCCGGCAAGCTCCTCTCGCTCGACAAGGCTTGCCGCCTCTGCTGCCTCTGCCTCCTCCACGGTGAATCCGAACTCGCCCGCGGCAGCGGCTGCTGCCGCCTCTTCCAGCCTAGTGGCGATGCGCTGCATCTCCGCATCGGTGGTGTCGCGAGTAAGGCTCTTCTGTTCATCGGAGCGGACCGGCACTTCTACCAAGCCGTCAAAGAAATCCCGCACGACGTCGTCTGCAGGCTCTTGCCAAGTTGGGACAATTCCATGCGAATCGCACAGCGGCATCATTGCACGGATGCGGTCGAGCGAGGAGTTGTTGCACAGCGGAACGACACCCCTCGGCAACATGAACGCTTCGGGATGCTGAGGATCGCGCTTGAACAGTTCCAGGATCATCGCGTCCAGTTCCAGGACAGTGAAGTTGAAGTTGAGGCCCGGGCGCAGCCTCATGATATCCGCCGCGTTCTGGAACTCCCAGGCGGGTCTCCTCCTCTCCTGCAGGGGGGCGATGCGGCGGCGAAGAAAATCTGCGCCAACGGCGCCTACGGTGAGCCCGGCAAGCCTGAGGCGTAGGATCCGGGTGACGGCAATCTTCAGCCTATCGTCTTCCGGGGCCACGTTGCTCCAATCGTTGCCGCGCGCTATTGGGGCTTGGCGCTGGGCGGTAAATGGCTGCGGGTTCTCCTCGACAATCCAGCACCATTCTGCTCTCCATTCCTCCCACTTGCTGCGGAGCTCTCCCTCCAGATAAGCTTCCTTCTTGCCAGCTCTCGAGATCCAGGCGATTCCGCCGGATAAAGGCTCCCCTCTCTCAACTCGGGGCATAAAGAAGTGGCGGAAAAGAGCTACGTTTGGATAGACTCCGACAAAGTTTTCGCAGAGATGTGCGAAAACTGCCATGGTCAGAACAGCATTGGGGGTGAAGTCAAGGAGGCGGAACCCGTAGGTGTTCATGATATCGCAGAAAAATTCAGAGAAAGGCGGGCAGAGCCCGCAGTAGAAGAACAGCGCGAAGAAAGGGTATCCATTCGGAGCCAGTTCCGAAGCGGCAGCTGGGAGTACCTTCGTACGCGGATGCGCTCGCGTCTCCGTCGACCAGAAGAGGTAGTAGTACTCCCTCAGCTCCTTCGCGGCGAGCTGGGGGGGGGGAGATTGCCCGCTCCTTTCGCAGCGCCGCGAGCCGCTGCGCCTCGGCCGACTTCACGACCTTCCCCTTGTCGGCTTTCGGAGCCATGGCGGAGGTGGTGGGGGAGATCGACGGCGTTGGTGATGCTGGTGGCGATGGGGGGCGGAGCGCTGCTCTCTTTCAGCTTTGGGAAGAAGGGGGGAGCGGCGGAGATTTCTGAGATTGGAGTAGCAACCGGCGAGATGGGCGAACTGCCCCTGTTTCCCCTGCTTATAAAGAGGGAGGGGGCGGGCGTTCCGTCTTTCCGAATAAAGAAACCACCCACGATCTCTCCCACGACGCCGCATTCGACGCGTGCCGTTCGGGGAGGGCGCGGTGGATACGGAGTAAGATACGGCGTAACCCAGGCCGCGCGTGCCCGTGCCCTGTTTTGGGCCTGGCCCAACAGCGCTCGGCGCCATGTGTGGCCCAGGCCCGGGGGCTCCTGTCGGTGTACTAGAGTAGGGGTACCCTAGTATCCCGAACTTGTGCACGGGCAGTCGCAGCACCCCGCGGCAAGGCTTGCCGGGTGACCGCCAAGGTCCTCCGTGGTTCCTTTGGAGCCATTCAAGAACAAAGTATTCAAGCCAAGGAGACAAGGCCCCGGCAAGAGGAGCTTGCCGGGAAGGCCAACCAAGGCATCTCAAGGAACTTGCCGCGACGCGCCACGCGTCCCGGCAAGGCCCGGTGAGCGACAAGCTTCCGGACGCGACAAGACAACGACCGCGGCAAGGCGCTTGCCGCGGCAAGCTACCACTCTGTACCCGCGCTCCAGCACATCCACCAACGTGTCGCCCTGGGGCCTTTCCAGGCGCGCGTGGCAAGAGGCTGTGCAGCCAGCGGTGCGCGGTGGCAAGCGACGCTGACAAGATTGCCATCGTGGCGAGCGGTGGCGTCCCTGACGGTCCCTTTTTGCACTATTTGGGCGACGCAGACGGGCATTTAATGCCTTTGTCCCCTGCCGTCAGGGTTAGGTATGATACACTGTACAGGTAGTTGTACCAACCGCAATTCCTTTTCCATTTTTACCCTTGTCTACGTTGCCACCTGTCGGAGACCCCTTTAGCATATAAAAGGAGGCCCATGCGCAACGTAGAAGGAGGGGAAAAGGCAGAAAAACACTCACGCTCGGTCTCGTTAGCAGCTAGTGTGTAGTGTAGCATTCAGCGCTCCCGAGCAAGAACTCAATACACTCAGACATGCAGCAGTAGGAGTGTTATCTCTCCGGAGAGCTCCGAAGCTGGGTAAACTGCTCGTGTGCTTCGCCTCGATCCGCTCTTCGTGCGATCTCCGACCCCCGCCGAACCGAGAGGGGCTCGGTCCGCCGGTCCCATAGGTGTTCGTGGATCAGTTTCCCCGACAACAAGCATCTAAAAAAGAGAGTACATGCCCCACGCACCAGTGCACACACGCTCCAGCCAGCATATGCACGGCTTGTACATGTATAGTATAGCTAGCACTTTGTAGAACTAAAGAGCATCAAATACCTGATGCTTCTTCGTGCTTGTTTCAGAGAAAGAAGAGAGGTCAGATAGGACCTTACGTCCTTGCATCGGACCCAGCTGGACATGGAGCTCGGGTGGACTGTGGACGTGCAATCTGACGGGGTTTGATGACACTGCCTCAAGCCTGTGCGCAGCATCAGAGGCGGCCCATTGTCCTTTGTGACGTTGACTCACCGTCTCCGGCTCTCTGCCCAATTGTTGAACTTCAGCTGCACACATGCATACTTGGATAGGAGAAAAGATGAATTAGAAGAGAGGAGCAGGAAGTTGGAGTGGTCAGAGTTGGCCAACGGTTGCGGACACATGCTGCAGGTGGAGTGGTAGACACAATTGGACTGTTAAAAATCAACACAATGGACTGTAACCATACTGCAAAAAATGGTGGTTTTGCAGAATCTACAGGGAATAGACAACCTTTTGTGAGGAAGAACAGTAACAGAAAGAGCACACCACTTGCCGGGCTTCACCGAGGAATATCAGGTTGGCGAGGCTGAGGTTGGAGAAGAAGTTCGAGCAGAGGAGGGGACGCCGTCCATGGTGAGTGGGAGGTGCGCTGCCATCTCCTATCTCTCCCGGATGTGCCATTCATCTGCAGATGCAGGTCAAGAACTCCTCTAGCTGCAGGCCGAGGCCTCCTCCATCTGCAAGTGATGGCGAGGTGCCACGGTGGACGGTGATGGGGTGCTCCAATTGGAGGCACGGGGCAGGCAGCAAGGGCAAGCCGGTGGGGAGCGCGGGGCGACGTCTCTGTCGCGGTGGAGGTGTCCTGGTTGGCTTGCATGCCGGAAGCCGGCGGGAGATGGAGGCGGCTGCGCTTCTGCCGCCGGAGGAAGTTGGGGGCGGCGGTGCTTGCTGCCGGGGAGGGAAGTGGTGACGGCGGCACCTACTGCCAAGGAGGGAGGTGCCGGCGGCGGCGCCTGCTGCCTGGGAAGGTGCCGAGGGGGTGGGGATGGCGTAGAGCGGGCGTGGGGATAAGGTCGGGAGGGCTTTTTCTTTTTTCTTCTCGGCCGGTTCGGGAGTTCGGGAACGTCTCCAATGCGCCCTATATAGAGTCGATTGTGATCCAAATAGTTATTCTAATCCTGGGATTAGAATAGTGCTACCCTATATATGATTTAATCCTGGGATCCAAATACATCTGGGCTATTCTGTTACGCGTAACAGAATATTATTCTGTTACCCTTTTTGAACCGACGGTTTCAGGTGGTTGTACTGATGTTTTCGAATCGGTTGAACTGATGCTTTCAGTTTTGTTTAACACATCGTCTTCTTTAGTTCAAAAACTTTTTGTATTTTTTTTGTCCGAACGGGGCGTGTAATATATCGTTGGAAAGCTCTTGACAACCATATTTCAAGTATATTGAACGTTTTTGCAAAATCATTATGGTTTAAGAGCAGTTTTGAAAAAACCATTTTTTTCAAAACCGAAAACGTGAATCGTATTTTGGACTCAATTTTCAAACCGTTTATCGGAATTGAGCAAATAAGATGGCGTTGAAAGCTGGTAAAAATCCGCATCTTCCATATATGTATTGTTTTTTCTAATTCTATATGATTTACAAGTAATTTGAAAAACGGTGAAATTCTGGGCGAAACATATTTTCGCGAGTTTTTGCAAACAGTTCGTCGGATTGACGCAAATGATACGGTGTTGGAAAGCTATAGAAAATGTGCAACTTTTTTGTATATAAATGTTTTTTCTAATTCCTTACGGTTTAAAAACAAATTCGAATACGGTCAAATTTGATTTTGAACGCGATTTTTTGAAAAAGTTTGTCGAAATATGACAAATAATATACCGTTGGATAGCTATTGAAAATGCGAAACTTAGTCATGTTGAACATTTTCTCTAATTCACAACCGTTTAAGAGTAATTTTGAATACGGCATGACGGATCATGCTGTTTTCCCGTCTGAAAAATAGAGTAGTCATACTGATATATGTGTACGTTTGTACTGAGCTATTTTTTGTAGAGTAATTTTGAATGGTTCCGAAAAAGGATACTTGTACTGATGCTTGCATGGGTTTGTACTAAGCGTGTTTTCACTAACTAGACTTTGCTCTGTTTTGCGCATAAGTTTTCAATGGTTTATTGTATCGTCGCCCCTGTACTTGCATGGTTTATATCATCGAACTGAATGATATTTTTTCAAAAAGAAAATGTTTTTTATTTTTTTTGAACTAAACTTTTTTTACAATGATGTTCTGAACTTCTCTTATTTTACGACTTGTACTTTTCTCATTTGAATTGCATGGGGTTTCTTTTTGCTTGAACTTTTACAAGTTGAATTTCTGTCATTTCTTTTGTTTCGAACGGACCACCATTTTTAACTTGTACTGATCAATATTTTTAATTCAACCATTTTTCTTTCTAGAACGGACGAATGTATGTTCGAGAAAAAGAGTACTTGAACGGATGTATGTATGTTTTTGTACTGAGCGTGTTTTCATATCCTGAGCGTGTTTTGTGACAATATTCTAGACTTCTCTCATTTTGAACTCAGCTCCTTAGCGACCGACCACAAAACAAGAAGTTGTACTATTGAGCACAGCCGGAGGTGCACTACGGCGGGCGCGTGGCTGGGGGGTGGTGCGCGGTGGCGGGCGCCATGGTCGGGAGGTGGTGCGCGACGGCGGGCGCCATGGTCGGGATCGACGACGGTACTGGTCGCGCCGGCCCAGTGGCGCGACGGTGGTGGGTGGGGATGGGGGTCGCCGAAGATGGGGGTTGTCGGGGCTGGGGCCGCTAGAGATGGGGGTTGTCGGGGCTGGGGCCGCTAGGGATGGGGGTCTTGGGGGATGGGGAGCGCCGGGGGTGGGGGTCGCCGGGGGTGGGGGTCACCGGAGCTGGGGCTCGTCGAGGGTGGGGGTCACCGGAGCTGGGGCTCGTCGGGGGAGAAGGCCGGACGGCAGCGCGGTGGTGAGGAGGCCGGCCAGTGGCGCGGTGGGGAGGAGGCCGCTCAGAGGCACGTTGGGAGGAGGCCGGCCGGCGGCGCGGGGCGGGGGGGGGGGGGAAGGAGGCCGGCCGGCGGCGGGCTGGGAGGAGGCCGGCCGGAGGCGCGGTGGGGAGGAGGTTGGGCGGCGGTGGGCACGGGGAGAAGGTGGTAAGAAGGATCTGCGGGGGGATCAGGGTAGTTTTCTTCTTTTGGGCCGGCCGCGCCTTATAGGGACCGAGGGTAACAGAATAATATTCTGTTACCGGTAACAAAATAGTCCAGCCCTATATATATATATGCCCTATATATATATATATATATATATATATATATATATATATATATATATATATATATATATATATATACCATCGGTCATACACACCATACACGGTTTAGTACAAGACCAAATTGAAGTACAACTGCGGTGAAAGGAAGATTACATCTCATCAGAGGCATTCCAAGCTCCTATACATTATTTTTCTACACCTCCGGAATTAGAACACACTAAGTCATATTCCACAAGATGTGCAGGACTGTGGAAATACAACTACTACATACTACTGGTGTCGTGATCCATCTCAGTCGTCTCCGTCTCCGTAGTAGTCCTCATAGAGATTACCCGCATAACCTGGAAGCGGAACGTGTGGATCCGGAAACTCACGGTCACGTCGGGCCTGTGGACCATATGGACTCGGATGAGGCCTCGGCCCCACGAAGGGTGGCAGATGGCGCCCACGTGGAGGCGTGATACCTCCAACATCTGGATAATCCATGCGAGTTGGCAGACGTGTGCGGACGGGGTACAAATCCCGCATATCAAGGTAACCGGTTTGCACGGCAGGTGCGAGCCGTGTCAGGGTAGAGCAGTGGTCCGCGAGGGTGTTGTACAGCTCCATGCGTAAGGCACAGTTCTCTCGGTCTCTCTCCTCCAACATCTCAGTGGAGGTGCGAAGACGTGGCTCCTCATGAGAAGCATCAGCATAAGGCCCAGTGTAATAGCCCTCCTGGCCAGTGTGTGCCGCCGACAGATACAGAAACTCGGTATCCTGAAGTGATGCATACCCGGCTCAAATGATAAAGATCATAGAGTAAGCAGCATCCTGCATGGACATCTCCACGGTAATACCAAGCCCGTAGGACCAGTGCAGGGACTCGGTAGCTCCGGGATAAGAAGGGAAGATCCTCACGGTGCAGATATACTGACTCTGATTAAAGTCGCGAAACTGCTCTTCGACGGTATATTCCGGATACCATCCATAGCCTGTCTCAGTCATCACTCGGACTAACACGGCCATGTGCCCGGGCACGTCAATGCACCGGGTCTGTCGTACCACCTGGTGAGTAGTGCGAGAAGACATCTGAAACACCAAATAATGCAAAGGCATTAGAATTTCTAGCGGAAATTGGACAGCATAACGGCTGTAAATGCTCAAAAAGGATTTTGAGACACTTTGCAAAAGATTGCATAGACACTCAACAATAACATATCAAGGTTCTGGGTCCAACTAACAACATACTGAAGTAGTAGAACTGAACTGGGGCTTGTAACCAACAATCCTATAAGTTACTACGGATTAGTAACACGTGAACCTGATAGAGAGAAGAGATCCTAGTCCTTAACCCCATGGAAAGAATAGACTAACTCAGATTAGAATGCTGCTACGTCTTGAGATTGCGTTGGTTTTCCTTGAAGAGGAAAGGGTGATGCAGCAATAGTAGCGTAAGTATTTCCCTCAGTTTTTGAGAACCAAGGTATCAATCCAGTAGGAGGCTCCTCAAAAGTCCCACACACCTACACAAACAAACAAAGAACTCGCAACCAACGCAATAAAGGGGTCATCAATCCCTTCACGGCCACTTGCGAAAGTGAGATCTAATAGAGATAGTATGATAAGATAAATATATTTTTGGTATTTTATAATATAGATGCAAAAAGTAAAGATGCAAATAAAGGTAGATTGGAAACTTATATGATAAAAGATAGACCCGGGGGCCATAGGTTTCACTAGAGGCTTCTCTCAAGATAGCATAAGTATTACGGTGGGTGAACAAATTACTGTCGAGCAATTGATAGAAAAGCGAATAATTATGAGATTATCTAGGCATGATCATGTATATAGGCATCACGTCCGCAACAAGTAGACCGACTCCTGCCTGCATCTACTAATATTACTCCATACATCGACTGACTCCTGCCTGCATCTAGAGTATTAAGTTCATAAGAATAGAGTAACGCCTTAAGCAAGATGACATGATGTAGAGGGATAAACTCATGCAATATGATATAAACCCCATCTTTTTATCCTCGATGGCAACAATACAATACATGCCTTCCAACCCTTTCTGTCACTAGGTAAGGACACCGCAAGATTGAACCCAAAGCTAAGCACTTCTCCCATGGCAAGAAAGATCAATCTAGTAGGCCAAACCAAACTGATAATTCGAAGAGACTTGCAAAGATAACTCAATCATACATAAAACAATTCAGAGGAGATTCAAATATTTCTCATAGATAAACTTGATCATAAACCCACAATTCATCGGATCTCGACAAACACACCACAAAAAGAGTTTATATCGAATAGATCTCCACAAGAGAGGGGGAGAACAATGTATTGAGATCCAAAAAGAGAGAAGAAGCCATCTAGCTAATAACTATGAACCCGAAGGTCTGTGGTAAACTACTCACAACTCATTGGAGGGGCTATGGTGTTGATGTAGAAGCCCTCCGTGATCGATTCCCCCTCCGGCGGAGCACCAACAAAGACTCCAGGATGGGATCTCGCGGATACATAAGGTTACAATGGTGGAAATTGTGTTTCATTGGCTCCCTGGATGTTTCGGGGTACGTAGGCTTATATAGGAGGAAGAAGTACGTCGGTGGCTGCCAGAGGGGCCCACTAGATAGGGGGGCGCCCTACCCTCTCGTGGCTGCCTCGACTGCTTCTTGACTTGCACTCCAAGTCCTCTGGATCACGTTCGTTCCAAAAATCACTCTCCCAAAGGTTTCATTCCGTTTGGACTCCGTTTGATATTCCTTTTCTTCGAAATACTGAAATAGGCAAAAAAACAGCAATACAGGCTAGGCCTCCGGTTAGTAGGTTAGTCCCAAAAATGATATAAATGTGTAAAATAAAGCCCATAAACATCCAAAAGGGGTAATATAATAGCATGGAACAATAAAAAATTATAGATACATTGGAGACGTATCAAGCATCCCCAAGCTTAATTCCCGCTCGTCCTCTAGTACGTAAATGATAAAAACAGAATTTTTGATGTGGAATGCTACCTAGCATAATTCTCAATGTAATTTTCTTTATTGTGGCATGAATGTTCATGTGATTCGAAATAAAAGTTCATATTGACATAAGAAATAGTGATACTTCAAGCATACTAATCAAAGTAATCATGTCTTCTCAAAATAACATGGCCAAAGAAAGTTATCCCTACAAAATCATATAGTCTGGCTGTTGCTCTATCTTCATCACACAAAGTATTTAATCATGCACAACCCCGATGACAAGCCAAGCAATTGTTTCATACTTTATTAATCTCAAACTTTTTCAACTTTCACGCAATACATGAGCGTGAGCCATGGACATAGCACTATATGTGGAATAGAATGATGGTTGTGGAGAAGACAAAAAAGGAGAAGATAGTCTCACATGAACTAGGCTTATCAACGGGCTATGGAGATGCCCATTAATAGATATCAATGTGAGTGAGTAGGGATTGCCATGCAACGGATGCACTAGAGCTATAAATATATGAAAGCTCAACAAAAGAAACTAAGTGGGTGTGCATCCAACTCGCTTGCTCACGAAGACCTAGGGCATTTTGAGGAAGCCCATCATTGGAATATACAAGCCAAGTTCTATAATGAAAAATTCCCACTAGTATATGAAAGTGACAACATAGGAGACTCTCTATCATGAAGATCATGGTGCTACTTTGAAGCACAAGTGTGGAAAAAGAGATTGTAGCATTGTCCCTTCTATCTTGTTCTCTCATTTTATTTATTTTATTTTATTCTCTCTTTTTTCCTTTGGCCTTTTTTTGGCCTTTTTTTCTTTTTGGCCTTTCTCTTTTTTCTTCTTTTTTTCTTTTTATAAAGTCCGAAGTCTCATCCCGACTTGTGGGGGAACCATAGTCTCCATCATCCTTTCCTCACCGGGACAATGCTCTAATAATGAAGATCATCACACTTTTATGGATTTACAACTCAAGAATTACAACTCAAAGCTAGAACAAGATATGACTCTATATGAATGCCTCCGGCGGCGTACCAGGATATGCAATGAATCAAGAGCGACATGTATGAAAATTATGAAGGTGGCCTTGCCACAAATACAATGTCAACTACATGATCATGCAAAGAGCAATATGACAAAAGTAATGCGTGCCATATGAACAGAACAGTGGAAAGTTGCATGGCAATATATCTCGGAATGGCTATAGAAATGCCATAATAGGTAGGTATGGTGGCTGTTTTGAGGAAGGTAATGGTGGGTGTATGGTACCGGTGAAAGTTGTGCGGCACAAGAGAGGCTAGCAATGGTGGAAGGGTGAGGGTGCGTATAATCCATGGACTCAACATTAGTCAAAACAACTCATATACTTATTGCAAAAATCTAGAATTCATCAAAAACAAAGTACTCCACGCATGCTCCTAGGGGGATAGATTGGTAGGAAAATACCATCGCTCGTCCCCGACCGCCACTCATAAGTAACACAATCAATAAATAAAATTGTGCTCCAACTTCATCACAAAGCGGTTCACCATACGTGTATGCTACAAGAATCACAACCCTCAACACAAGTATTTTTCATAATCACCTCAACTAGCATGATTTTAATATCACTACCTCCATATCTCAAAACAATTATCAAGTATCCAATTGATCATGGCATCCAATTCACTTTCTATGATAGTTTTTATTATACCCAACTTGGATGCTCATCATTCTAGGACCAAATTTGTAACCATAGCAAATACCATGCTGTTCTAAAAGACTCTCAAAAAGATATAAGTGAAGCATGAGAGACTAGCAATTTCTTCAAAATTAAGCCACCGCCGTGCTCTAAAAGATATAAGTGAAGCACTAGAGCAAAAACTATCAAGCTCAAAAGATATAAGTGAAGCACATAGAGAATTCTAGCAAATTATAATCAAGTGGGCTTCTCCCAAAAGGTGTGTACAGCAAGGATGATTGTGGCAAAGTAAAAATCAAAGACTAATATAATACACGATGCTCCAAGCAAAACACATATCATGTGGCGAATAAAAATATAGCTCCAAGTAAAGTTACCAATGAACGAAGACAAAAGAGGGGATGCCTTCCTAGGGCATCCCCAAGCTTAGGCTTTTGGCTATCCTTGAATATCTTGTGGTTCCATGGGCATCCCCAAGCTTAGGCTCTTGCCACTCCTTATTCCATAGTCCATAAAAGCTTTACCCAAAACTTGAAAACTTCACAACACAAAACTCAACAGGAAATCTTATAAGCTCCGTTAGTGAAAGAAAACAAAACCATCACATAAGGTACTGTAATGAACTCATTCTTTATTTATTCTGGTGTTAAACCTACTGTATTCCAACTTCTCTATGGTTTATAAACTATCAAAATAAGCAAACAACACACGAAAAAGAGAATCTGTCAAAAACAGAACAATCTGTAGCAACCTGTAACTAACACAAACTTCTGGAACTCTAAATATCCTACAAAAAAGGAATTCCTGGACAATTTGTTTGTTGATAATCGGCAGAAAGAATCAACGCAAAATCACGTTTCTATGATTTAACAAAACTAAATTCGTGCGTGCAAAGTTTCTATTTTTCAGCAGAATCAAATCAACTATCATCATAGGTTATCCTATAGGTTTTACTTAGGACAAACAATAATTAAAAGATAAAAACACATCTAAACAGAAGGTAGATGCAATATTTATTACTAAACGGGAACAAAAACAAAAAACACAAAGAAAAGTGGGTTGCCTCCCAACTAGCGATATCGTTTAACGCCCCTAGCTAGGCATAAAAGCGAAGATAGATCTAAGTAGTGCCATCTTTGGCACTAAATTTTTTAATGGAGTTATTCTCAAGCCCGGGAGGCTCTTTGCATTTCCCTTCATGCTCAGAGATCCTTTGATCTAAGGCATCCAACCGCTTATTGTAAAGTGTGACCAAATTATTCATGCGGTTGATACTCCCAACACTATTCTTAAAAGGTTCAACAAGTTTTTGCAATTCAAGTAATTTCTCTAAAATTTGGGTTCCTTCAAGAGAGAAGGGTGATCCTTCTTGTCGGGGAAGTACTCCTAGTATCCCCTCTAAAAGTTCATAAGTGGAACTAGGATCAATTTCAATAAATTCCCCTTTTGCGGCAACATCAAGGAGTTGTTTGTGGGGTAAGGTTAACCCAATGTAAAAATTGCGAATTAAAATCTTGAAATCTCCTTCTAAAGCACAACTATGATAAAATTCCAACATCCTAAACCAAGCGTCTTTTAAATTTTCTCCTTGTCTTTGCTTGAAGTGGAGAACTTCAAAGTCGGGAGACGAAGGTATAAAGACTGAGCTAGCCATAACGACAAGGTAAAAGATCTAACACACGAGCAAAAAGAAAAAGGCAAGCGAAAGAGAGGAGGAGATTGGGAAAGAGAGGGCGAATAAAACGGCAAGGGTGAAGTGGGGGAGAGGAAAACGAGAGGCAAATGGAAAATAATGTAAATGCGAGGGAGATGAGTTTGTGATGGGTACTTGGTATGTCTTGACTTGAGAGAAGACCTCCCCGGCAACGGCGCCGGAAATCCTTCTTGCTACGTCTTGAGATTGCGTTGGTTTTTCTTGAAGAGGAAAGGGTGATGCAGCAATAGTAGCGTAAGTATTTCCCTCAGTTTTTGAGAACCAAGGTATCAATCCAGTAGGAGGCTCCTCAAAATTCCAACACACCTACACAAACAAACAAAGAACTCACAACCAACGCAATAAAGGGGTCGTCAATCCCTTCACGGCCACTTGTGAAAGTGAGATCTAATAGAGATAGTATGATAAGATAAATATATTTTTGGTATTTTATAATATAGATGCAAAAAGTAAAGATGCAAATAAAGGTAGATTGGAAACTTATATGATAAAAGATAGACCCGGGGGCCATAGGTTTCACTAGAGGCTTCTCTCAAGATAGCATAAGTATTACGGTGGGTGAACAAATTACTGTCGAGCAATTGATAGAAAAGCGAATAATTATGAGATTATCTAGGCATGATCATGTATATAGGCATCACGTCCGCAACAAGTAGACCGACTCCTGCCTGCATCTACTAATATTACTCCACACATCGACTGACTCCTGCCTGCATCTAGAGTATTAAGTTCATAAGAATAGAGTAACGCCTTAAGCAAGATGACATGATGTAGAGGGATAAACTCATGCAATATGATATAAACCCCATCTTTTTATCCTCGATGGCAACAATATAATACATGCCTTGCAACCCTTTCTGTCACTAGGTAAGGACACCACAAGATTGAACCCAAAGCTAAGCACTTCTCCCATGGCAAGAAAGATCAATCTAGTAGGCCAAACCAAACTGATAATTCGAAGAGACTTGCAAAGATAACTCAATCATACATAAAACAATTCAGAGGAGATTCAAATATTTCTATAGATAAACTTGATCATAAACCCACAATTCATCGGATCTCGACAAACACACCACAAAAAGAGTTTATATCGAATAGATCTCCACAAGAGAGGGGGAGAACATTGTATTGAGATCCAAAAAGAGAGAAGAAGCCATCTAGCTAATAACTATGAACCCGAAGGTCTGTGGTAAACTACTCACAACTCATTGGAGGGGCTATGGTGTTGATGTATAAGCCCTCCATGATCGATTCCCCCTCCGGCGGAGCACCAACAAAGACTCCAGGATGGGATCTCGCGGATACAGAAGGTTACGACGGTGGAAATTGTGTTTCGTTGGCTCCCTGGATGTTTCGGGGTACGTAGGCTTATATAGGAGGAAGAAGTACGTCGGTGGCCGCCTGAGGGGCCCACGAGACAGGGGGGCGCGCCCTATAGGGGGGGCACCCTACCCTCTCGTGGCCGCCTCAGCCGCTTCTTGACTTGGACTCCAAGTTCTCTGGATCACGTTCGTTCCAAAAATCACGCTCCCAAAGGTTTCATTCCGTTTGGACTCCGTTTGATATTCCTTTTCTTCGAAATACTGAAATGGGCAAAAAAACAACAATACGGGTTGGGCCTCCGGGTAATATAATAGCATGGAACAATTAAAAATTACAGATACGTTGGAGACGTATCAAATGCCATGAGGTAAAGGAGTAAAAAGAGCCTTACGTTCCATCCCACAATCAATTCCCCTACATATAACTGATAACCCACAAGTATAGGGGATCACAACAGTTTTTTAGGGTAGAGTATTCCACCCAAATTAATTGGTAGGGGAGCCAAAGAATATTCTCAAGTATAGCAGTTGAGTTGTCAATTTAACTGCACTTGGATAACTTATTATCTGCATATTATCTGTAGCAAAGTATTTAGTAGCAAAGAAGTATGGAAGTAACGGTAATAGTAGCAAAAGTAATAGTAGCAGTTTTGTAGTAATTGTAACAGTGGCAACGGTAAAGTAACTAAGCAAAGAGCAAGATGTGAAAAGCTCGTAGGCATTGGATCAGTGATGGATAATTATGTCGGATGCGATTCCTCATGTAATAGTTATAACATAGGGTGACACAGAACTAGCTCCAGTTCATCAATGTAATGTAGGCATGTATTCCAGATAGTCATACGTGCTTATGGAAAAGAACTTGCATGACATCTTTTGTCCTACCCTCCCGTGGCAGCGGGGTCCTATTGGAAACTAAGGGATATTAAGGCCTCCTTTTAATAGAGTCCCGGACCAAAATCATTAACACTTAGTGAATACATGAACTCCTCAAACCATGGTCATCACCGGTAAGTATCCCGATTATTGTCACTTCGGGGTTAACGGATCATAACACATAATAGGTGACTATAGACTTGCAAGATAGGATCGATAACTCACATATATTCATGAAAACATAATAGGTTCAGATCTAAAATCATGGCACTCGGGCCATAGTGACAAGCATTAAGCATAGCAAAGTCATAGCAAGATCAATCTCAGAACATAGTGGATACTAGGGATCAAACCCTAACAAAACTAACTCAATTACATGGTAAATCTCATCCAACCCATCACTGTCCGGCAAGCCTACGATGGAATTAGTCACGCCCGGCGGTGAGCATCATGAAACTGGTGATGGAGGATGGTTGATGATGACGACGGCGACGGATCCCCCTCTCCGGAGCCCCGAACGGACTCCAGATCAGCCCTCCTGAGAGAGATTAGGGCTTGGCGGCGGCTCCGTATCGTAAAACATGATGATTGTTTTTTCTCTGATTTTTTTCTCCCCAAACGTGAATATATGGAGTTGGAGTTGAGGTCGGTGGAGCTTCAGGGGGCCACGAGGCAGGGGGCGCGCCCTGGGGGGGGGGGCACCCTTGTGGACAGGGTGTGGGCCCCCTGGTGCTGATTCTTTCGCCAATATTTTTTATTAATTCCAAAAATTTGCTCTATGGATTTTCAGGTCATTCCGAGAACTTTTATTTCTGCACAAAAATAACACCATGGCAGTTCTGCTGAAAACAGCATCAGTCCGGGTTAGTTCCATTCAAAATGCTAGTTAGAGTCCAATAAAAAGGGCGAACGTGTTTGGAAAAGTAGATACGATGGAGACGTATCAACTCCCCCAAGCTTAAACCTTTGCTTGTCCTCAAGCAATTCAGTTGACAAACTGAAAGTGATAAAGAAAAACTTTTACAAACTCTGTTTGCTCTTGTTGTTGCAAATATGTAAAGCCAACATTCAAGTTTTCAGCAAAGATTATGAACTAACCATATTCACAATAACACTTAGGTCTCATGTTTACTCATATCAATGGCATAATCAACTAGCGAGCAATAATAATAAATGTCGCATGACAACACTTTCTCAAAACAATCATAATATGATATAACAAGACGGTATCTCGCTAGCCCTTTCTGAGACCGCAAAACATAAATGCAGAGCACCTTTGAAGATCAAGGACTGACTAGACATTGTAATTCATGGTAAAAGAGATCCAGTCATAGTCATACTCAATATAAATAAATAGTAATGAATGCAAATGACAGCGGTGCTCTCCAGCGGGTGCTTTTTAATAAGAGGATGATGACTCAACATAAAAGTAAATAGATAGGCCCTTCGCAGAGGGAAGCAGGGATTTGTAGAGGTGCCAGAGCTCGATTTTGAAATAGAGATAAATAATATTTTGAGCGGTATACTTTCATAGTCAACTTAACAACTAAGAGATCTCGATATCTTCCATGCTACGCACATTATAGACGGTTCCCAAACAGAATGGTAAAGTTTATACTCCCCCTCCACCAACAAGCATCAATCCATGGCTTGCCCGAAACAACGGGTGCCTCCAACTAACAACAATCCTCGAGGAGTTTTGTTTGTAATTATTTTGATTTGGTTTAAGCATGGGACTGGGCATCCCGGTTACCAGCCATTTTCTCGTGAGTGAGGAGCGGAGTCCACTCCTCTTGAGAATAACCCACCTAGCATGGAAGATACAGACAACCCTAGTTGACACATGAGCTATTCGAGCATACAAAATAGAATTTCATTTGAAGGTTTGGAGTTTGGCACATACAAATTTAGTTGGAACGGCAGGTAGATACCACATATAGGAAGGTATGGTGGACTCATATGGCATAACTTTGGGGTTTATGGATTTTGGATGCACAAGCAGTATTCCCGCTTAGTACAAGTGAAGGCTAGAAAGAGACTGGGAAGCGAACAACTAGACAGCGATAACAGTCATGAACATGCATTAAAATTAATCAACACTAAGTGCAAGCATGAGTAGGATATAATCCACAATGAACATAAATATCATGAAGGCTATGTTGATTTTGTTTCAACTACATGCGTGAACATGTGCCAAGTCAAGTCACTCGAATCATTCAAAGGAGGATACAACCCTATCATACCACATCACAACCATTTTAATAGCATGTTGGCACACAAGGTAAACCATTATAAACTCCTAGCTAATTAAGCATGGCATAAGCAACTATAATCTCTAATTGTCATTGCAAACATGTTTATTCATAATAGGCTAAATCAGGAACGATGAACTAATCATATTTACAAAAACAAGATAGGTCGAGTTCATACCAGCTTCTCTCATCTCAACCATTTCATTATATGTCGTCATTATTGCCTTTCACTTGCACGACCGAACGGTGTGTATAATAATAATAGTGCACGTGCATTGGACTAAGTTGGAATCTGCAAGCATTCAATTCAAGGGAGAAGACAAGGTAATATAGGCTCTTGGTTTAATCAACAATAATGCATATAAGAGCCACTCAACATTTTCATCATGGTCTTGTCCTCTCGACCCCAAAGAAAAGAAATGAAATAAAACTATTTACAAGGGAAAGCTCCCAACAAGCAAAAGAAGAACGAGAAATCTCTTTGGGTTTTCTTTTAATTACTACTACTACAGGCATGGAAAGTAGACTAGCTAAAAGCTATAACTATTTTTTTTGGTTTTTCTTAAGGTTATTCAAACACACAAGAAGAAAGAAAGAAAAAGAAATTAAACTAGCATGGATAGTACAATGAAAAAGTGTGAGCACCGACAACTAGAATGAGTGTGTGAACATGAATGTAATGTCGGTGAGAAATACGTACTCCCCCAAGCTTAGGCTTTTGTCCTAAGTTGGTCTATGCCCATGGATCATAACTACTCTCTCTGGTGTACTGAGGAGTGTCATCTGACTGCCACTCGCTGGCGATCTCCTTCGGATCCCACTGATAAAAGGACGGTCGATAAGGGTCAATTGGTGGTTCCGGCTCAGGCTCTGGAGCTGATGCCTGGCCCTAGTATGTGTAAACGGCCTCCGGCAAGAAGAGAAACGTGCCTGAAGATAAGTCAAACAAAGAGGGTGCAGGCAAGATAATAGTCTCACTCTGAGTTTTATGAAATCTCAAATTATACTTAAGCATATTCTCATCATTTTTAGCAATAAATTCATGTGCCACCATACTCTTATAATCTAGAAAAGTAGGGGGCGGCAGCTTTTCCTCTTTCTCATAATGCCTAATAGGTATCATGAAGTGTTTAGCAAGGCGTGAAGCATAGATACCTCCAAAGATGGGGCCCTTTGTACGGTTCAGACTTAATCGTTTAGCAACAATAGCACCTAAACTAACAGTGTTATCACGAAATAAAGCATGGCACAAAATAACAATATCAGGAACACTAAGGTTTCCACAGTTCCCGCGGCCAATTAAGCATCTACTAGCAAATATTGCAAAGTAACGTAGAACAGGAAAGTGTATGCTAGTGATTCTTGCATCAGAAACCTTCCTTGTTTCCCCTATAGTAATCATATCAATAAATCCATCCACATCTCTACGATGTGGTTCCTCTATGCTGCCCCCGAAGGGTATCTTGCAAACCGCACAAAATTCACATAGTGACATCTCCCTAACCTCATCATATAAATGAAACTCCACTGAAGGTGGTGATTTCTTAGTATGAAGTAAATTTTTTGCACGAAAGTATTAGTGAGTAGGAGATACTGATCAAGCTGGTCGTGGAGGAAGTCGGTGAGGCCCGCATTATCAGCCAAAGAATAAAAATCATCATGAATCCCGGCTGCTCTCAAGAACTCATCACAAGGCCATTCGCACGGCCGAACCTCCGTGACGCGAGGGAGATTATACTTGGGCTTTTTATTCTCCTTGTCTTGTTTATCCTTCGAGCTTTGGCTCGAAGAGCCCCTCAAAAATCTCTTCATCCTTTTCTGAAATTTTCTGAAATTTTTAGTAACTCAAAATAAAAGTGAGCCAAACTCAACAAAATTGATAGCAACTACTCCCACAAGTGCCTAGAGACTATATCATGCATTAAAACTACTTGGGACCATATAAATTTGACATGCAAGCTCAAGAATAGGGTCACCTTAGCAGAAAAAATTTGCAATGAATAAAGCACTAGAACAAAAACTAATTGGACCATTGGAGGAGTCACATACCAAAGAACAAACCCCCAAAGCAGTTTTGTGAATGGAGCTTTGAGCAAGGAGATCGAAAATGATAGCAAAATGAGCTAGAACTCGTGCTTGAGCTGGTTGGTGATTTTTTTGGGAGGAAGATGAAGTGTGTGGGTGCAGGAATAAGTGGAGGGGGGCCACCATGGGCCCACGAGGCGGGGGGGGGGGGGGCATCCCATGGGGGTGGGCACGCCCTGGACCCTCGTGGACAGGTGCTTGCTCCCCTTGCTGTGTTCTCAGTGCCATATATTCTCAAATATTCCAGAAAAAATATGTTAAATTTTCAGGGCATTTGGAGAACTTTTATTTTCGGGGTATTTTTTATTTATTGCAAGGATAAATCAGAAAACAAACAGGAAATACTATTTTTTTTGCTTTATTTAATCTAAATAACAGAAAGTAAAAGGAGGGTACAGAGAGTTGTGCTTTCTAACTTCATCCATCTCATGCTCATCAAAAGGAATCCACTAACAAGGTTGACCAAGTCTTGTTAACAAACTCATTCCGAATCGCATGAAACCGGAGAAATTTCGAATAACACTAAGTTACCTCAATGGGGATATGTACATCCCCAATAATCATATTTCTTCTTGACAGTAGGAAGAGGAAATTCAATACCTCCAATAATAATCGATGGAATTTTTCCAATAGAATTTATACTATGAACTTGAGGTTGTTTCCTCGGAAAGTGTACCGTATGCTCATTACCATTAACATGAAAAGTGACATTGCCTTTGTTGCAATCAATAACAGCCCCTGCAGTATTCAAAAGGGTCTACCAAGGATAATCGACATACTATCGTCCTCGGGAATATCAAGAATAACAAAGTCCATTAAGATAGTAACATTTGCAACCACAACAGACACATCCTCACAAATACTGACAGGTATAGCGGTTGATTTATCGACCATTTGAAAAGATATTTCAGTAGGTGTCAACTTATTCAATTCAAGTCTATGATATAAAGAGAGAGGCATAACACTAACACCAGCTCCAAGATCACATAAAGCAGTTTTAACATAGTTTCTTTTAATGGAGCAAGGTATATTTGGTACTCCTGGATCTCCAAGTTTCTTAAGTATTCCACCTTTAAAAGTATAATTAGCAAGCATGGTGGAAATTTCAGCTTCCAGTATCTTTCTTTTATTTGTGATAATATCCTTCATGTACTTAGCATAAGGATTCACTTTAAGCATATCAGTCAAACGCATATGCAAAAAGATAGGTCTAATCATTTTAGCAAAGCGCTCAAAATCCTCATCATCCTTTTTCTTGGATGGTTTAGGAGGAAAATGCATGGGTTTCTGAACCCATGGCTCTCTTTCTTTACCATGCTTCCTAGCAACAAAGTCTCTCTTATCATAATGTTGATTCTTTGATTGTGGGTTATCAAGATCAACAACAGGTTCAATCTCTACATCATTGTTATTGCGAGGTTGAGCATCAACATTGAAAGATCGAGGATGTCGCCTAGAGGGGGGGGGTGAATAGGCGCTTTAAAATAATTACGGTTTAGGCTTGAACAAATGTGGAATAAACCTAGCGGTTAATTTGTCAAGCACAAAACCTACAACAACTAGGCTCACCTATGTGCACCAACAACTTATGCTAAGAAAGATAAGCAACTATGTGATAGCAAGATATATGACAAAAAACAATATGGCTATCACAAAGTAAAGTGCATAAGTAAAGGGGCTCGGGTAAGAGATAACTGAGGCACGCGGAGACGACAATGTATCCCGAAGTTCACACCCTTGCGGATGCTAATCTCCGTTTGGAGCGGTGTGGAGGCACAATGCTCCCCAAGAAGCCACTAGGGCCACCGTAATCTCCTCACGCCCTCGCACAATGCAAGATGCCGTGATTCCACTAAGGGACCCTTGAGGGCGGTCACCGAACCCGTACAAATGGCGACCCTTGGGGGCGGTCACCGAACCCGTACACTTTGGCAACCCTTGGGGGCGGTCACCGATACCCGTCAAATTGCTCGGGGCGATCTCCACAACCTAATTGGAGACCCCGACGCTTGCCCGGAGCTTTACACCACAATGATTGAGCTCCGAACACCACCAACCGTCTAGGGCACCAAGGCACCCAAGAGGAACAAGCTCTAGGGTGCCCAAACACCCAAGAGTAATAAGCTTCTCAAACTTCACTTCCACGTATCACCGTGGAGAACTCAAACCGATGCACCAAATGCAAAGGCAAGGGCACACGGAGTGCCCAAGTCCTTCTCTCCCAAATCCCACCAAAGCAACTTATGCTAGGGAGGAAAATGAGAGGAAGAACGAAAGAAGAACACGAAGAACTCCAAGATCTAGATCCAAGGGGTTCCCCTCACTTAGAGGAGAAAGTGATTGGTGGAAACGTGGATCTAGATCTCCTCTCTCTTTTCCCTCAAGAACTAGCAAGAATCCATGGAGGGATTGAGAGTTAGCAAGCTCGAAGAAGGTCAACAATGGGGGAAGAACACGAGCTCAAAGGATTAGGTTCATTGGGGAAGAAGACCCCCTTTTATAGGAGGGGGAAAATCCAACCGTTATGTGCTCACGAGCGGTACTACCGCTCCACGAGCGGTACTACCGCTTGGGCGGAAGAAGCAGGGAAACAGAGCAACAAAACAAGAACCTTGGGGCGGTAGTACCGCATATAAGCGGTACTACCGCTCACCCCAGCGGTACTACTGCTCACGAGCAATACTACCGCTCCTACTACCGCTACTACAGCCGCTGAACCTGACACGAGAAAACCACGTCTCGAGTCGAGGCGGTACCAGCGTGGAACCAGAGCCGTACTACCGCTTATGGCCATGGGCGGTACTACCGCTGTGGGACAGCGGTACTACCGCTTGTGGCGATAAGCGGTACTGCCGCTCCAGCCCAGCGGTACTACCGCTAGCGCCATCCTTATTCCACTACCGTGAAAACAAAGTATACTCCAAGGAAAACCGGAACTGCCAAAACTTCTGCAAATGAGCTCCGAATTGAGCAAAATCAAGCTTGTTTGAAACAAGACAACGAGTAGCATCAAAACAGCGAAAGGAGTGACACCTCCAACAGAGAAGAACCGGCATACCCTCCAACATCTAAAACATCATAGAAGATGCATGTGAACTCCGTTTTCGATGAACTCGAGCTTGTCATAAAAATGACCATAAGCTCCAAATCTCACAAGGAGAAGAACCAAACAAGAACCAATAAAGATGATGCAAGGATGCAATGGTTTGAGCTCTCTACGAACGATATGATCAAGCAACTCATTGAGAGCCCCCCTTGATAGTACGGCAATTGATCCTATAACCCGGTCTCCCACAACTACCGTGAGACCGGTAAAATAGAAAACCTATCAAGGGTAAACCTTTGCCTTGCACATGATCCACTTGAGCTAGATGATGTCGATCTTCTCCTCCTCAAGATGGACCACCTATCTTGATTGCGTTGGCTCGATGAAGACTAGTAGATTGCTCCCCCATACTCCACTATGGGTGAGCAACTCTTCAGCAGATCTTCACAAGTCCATTGTCGCCACAATGGACGGCAAGCTTCAAGCATATGATCTCTTTGTGATGATCCTACTTGAACTTGCACACCGCAACCTAACCCCACAAAGAACTCTCACGAAGACCATGGGTTAGTACACAAAGCGTAATTGACCATGCTTACCATACCATGGGATCGCTTGATCCCTCTCGACACATCTTCTATGCTTTGTGTGTTGATCAACTTGATTCATTCTTTGACTTAGTCTTGATCAACCTTGAATCTTTCCAACTGTCTTCATTTGGATGATGTCTTGAATGTAAACATGAATGATCACACACTCTTCTTCAAGACATGCTTGCTATAAGCTCAATACTCATAAGACCAATCTTTGGATAATTCCTTAATAGCACCTTGGTCATCACAAACTCTCCTTGAAACCAACAAATGGACTCCAAGAAAAGCCTATGGACAAACCCTTCAAATATAACTCAAGGAAACCATTAGTCCATAGAGATTGTCATCAATTGTCAAAACCAAACATGGGGGCACCGCATGTTCTTTCAAACATGAACATCATCATTAACATTATCACTAGGTTCATGTTCATCACTAGATTGTGTTTCAGCATCATAAATAGAAATATCATTGGGATTCTCAGGTGTGTCTACAACAGGTTCACTAGAAGCATGCAAAGTCATATCATTTTTTCTTTTTCTTCCTCTTAGAAGGACTAGGTGCATCAACATTATTTCTCTGAGAATCTTCGTCAATTCTCTTAGGGTGGCCCTCAGGATACAAAGGTTCCTGAGTCATTTTACCCGTTCTAGTTGCTAATCTAACAGAAAAGTCATGTTTATTATTCAATTCATTGAGCAAATCATTTTGAGCCTTAAGCACTTGTTCTACTTGAGTAGTAACCATAGAAGCATGTTTACTAATGAGTTTAAGTTCACCCTTAACTCAAGACATGTAATCACTCAAGTGTCCAATCATATAAGCATTTTGTTTCAATTGTCTACCAACATAAGCATTGAAGTTTTCTTGTTTAGCCATAAAGTCATCAAATTCATCCAAGCATTGGCTAGCAAATTTAGTAGCGGGATTTCAACTTTATCATATCTATAGAGAGAATTTACCTTTACTACCTGTGTCGGGTTATCAAGACCATGTATTTCTTCAACAGGTGGTTGATAACCCACAAGTGTAGGGGATCGCAAAAGTTTTTGATAAGTAAGAGTGTCGAACCCAACGAGGAGCTAAAGGTAGAATAAATATTCCCTCAAGTTCTATCGACCACCGATACAACTCTACGCACGCTTGACGTTTGCTTTACCTAGAACAAGTATGAAACTAGAAGTACTTTGTAGGTGTGATAGGATAGGTTTGCAAGATAATAAAGAGCACGTAAACATAAACTAGGGGCTGTTTAGATAAAGAAGCAATAAAGTAAATATTAGTAGAGATCTTTTTGTTACGAGAAAGTTATTTGTCCAAGGCAATCGATAACTAGACCAGTAATCACTATTGCAATTTTATTTGAGGGAGAGGCATAAGCTAACATACTTTCTCTACTTGGATCATATGCACTTATGATTGGAACTCTAGCAAGCGTCCACAACTACTAAAGATTCATTAAGGTAAAACCCAACCATAGCATTAAAGTATCAAGTCCCCTTTTATCCCATACGCAAACAACCTACTTACTCGGGTTTGTGTTTCAGTCACTCACGCAACCCACTATAAGCAAATCATAAACATATTGCAAACCCTACAACGGGGATCCCTCACGCTTTTGCGACACGGAGAGCACCATAGGACAACACCAATAATAAAACATGCAACTCAAAGCAATCACGATCATCAATTAACACATAGGACAAAACGGATCTACTCAAACATGATAAGATAGCCATACATCATTGGGAAATAATATATAGCGTTGAGCACCTAAGTAGAGATTACAACGGGTAAGAGAGAGGTTACACTGCTGCATAGAGGGGGGAAGAGTTGGTGATGAAGGCGGTAAAGTTGTTGGTGAAGATTGTGGTGATGATGATGGCCCCTGGCAGCGCTCCGGCGCCACCGAAAGCAAGGGGAGAGAGCCCCCCTTCTTCTTATTCTTCTTCCTTGACCTCCTCCCTAGATGGGAGAAGGATTTCCCCTCTGGTCCTTGGCTCCCATGGCTTGGGAGGGGTGAGATCCCATCCGAGATTGGATCTATCTCCCTGTTTCTCTCTGTTTCTGCGTTCTCAGATTCTACCCCTTCACCGTTTCCTTTATATCTGGAGATCCGTAACTCCGATTGGGGTGAATCTTTCGCCCAGATCTTTCTCATAAAATTAGCTTTCTTACGCCAAAAGAAGAGCATCAACCGCCTTACAGGTGGCCCACGAGATCCCAGGCCGCGCCCAGGGGGGAGGGCGCACCCCCCTGTCTCGTGGCCACCCAGGACACCGTTTCGCGTTGATTTTACTTCCCCAAATCATAAATATTCCAAAAAAAAATCCCCATCCATTTTTATCCCGTTTGGACTCCGTTTGATATTGGGTTTCTACGAAACAAAAAACATGCAACACCACTGGGCACTAGATCAATATGTTAGTCCCAAAAAATAGTATAAAAAGTTGCCAAAAGTATATAAAAGTTGAATAATATTGGCATGGAACAATAAAAAATTATAGATATGACGGAGACGTAGCAGCATCCCCAAGCTTAATTCCTGCTCGTCCTCGAGTAGGTAAACGATAAAAAAGATAATTTTTGACGTGGAATGCTACCTAGCATAATCTTGGTCATATGTCTAATCATGGCATGAATATTAAGACACGAGTGATTCAAGGCAATAGTATATCATTTGACATAAAAACAATAATACTTCGAGCGTACCAATAAAGCAATCATATCTTTTCAAAACAACATGGCCAAAGAGAGTTATCCCTACAAAATCATATAGTCTGGCTGTTGCTCTATCTTCATCACACAAAGTATTTAATCATGCACAACCCCGATGACAAGCCAAGCAATTGTTTCATACTTTAGTAATCTCAAACTTTTTCAACTTTCACGCAATACATGAGCGTGAGCCATGGATATAACACTATAGGTGGAATAGAAAATGATGGTGGGGGTTATGTGGAGAAGACAAAAAGGGAGAAAGTCTCACATCAACTAGGCCTATCAACGGGCTATGAAGATGCCCATCAATAGATATCAATGTGAGTGAGTAGGGATTGCCATGCAACGGATGCACTAGAGCTATAAGTGTATGAAAGCTCAAACTGAAACTAAGTGGGTGTGCATCCAACTTGCTTGCTCATGAAGACCTCGGGCATTTGAGGAAGCCCATCATCGGAATATACAAGCCAAGTTCTATAATGAAAATTCTCACTAGTATATGAAAGTGAAAGCATAGGAGGCTCTCTCTATGAAGAACATGGTGCTACTCTGAAGCACAAGTGTGGTAAAAGGATAGTAACATTGCCCCTTCTCTCTTTTTCTCTACTTTTTTTCTTTTTTTCTTTATTTTTTTCTTTTTTGTGGGCTTCTTTGGCCTCTTTTTTTATTTGGGCTTCTTTGGCCTCTTTTATTTTTCATAAAGTATGGAGTCTCATCCCGACTTATGGGGGAATCATAGTCTCCATCATCCTTTCCTCACTAGGGCAATGTTCTAATAATGATGATCATCACACTTTTATTTACTTACAACTCAATATCTAGAACAAAGATATGATTCTATATGAATGCCTCCGGCGGTGTACCGGGATGTGCAATGATCTAGCGTAGCAATGACATCAAAAAATGGACAAGCCATGAAAACATCATGCTAGCTATCTTACGATCATGCAAAGCAATATGACAATGAAAAGCTCAAGTCATGTATATGATGATGATGATGAAAGTTGCATGACAATATATCTCGGAATGGCTATGGAAATGCCATGATAGGTAGGTATGGTGGCTGTTTTGAGGAAGATATAAGGAGGCTTATGTGTGATAGAGCGTATCATATCACGGGGTTTGGATGCACCGGCGAAGTTTGCACCAACTCTCGAGGTGAGAAAGGTCAATGCACGATACCGAAGAGGCTAGCAATGATGGAAGGGTGAGAGTGCGTATAATCTATGGCCTCAACATTAGTCATAAAGAACTCATATACTTATTGCAAAAATCTAAAGCCATTGAAAACAAAGTACTACGCGCATGCTCCTAGGGGGATAGATTGGTAGGAAAAGACCATCGCTCGTCCTCGACTGCCACTCATAAGGAAGACAATCAATAAATAAAATTGTGCTCCAACTTCATCACAAAGCGGTTCACCATACGTGCATGCTTCGGGAATCACAAACCTCAACGCAAGTGTCTCTACAATCCACAACCACCCACTAGCATGACTCTAATATCACCATCTTTATATTGCGAAACTATTGCAAGGAATCAAACATGTCATATTCAGCGATCTACAAGTTTATGTAGGATTTTATGACTAACCATGTGAATGACCAATTCCTTTCATCTCTCTAAATTGATATAAGTGACGCAAGAGAGTTTAATTCTTTCTACAAAAGATATGCCCATGCCCTAACAAATATAAGTGAAGCAAAAGAGCATTCTACAAATAGCGGTTTTCTATGTGAAGAGAAACAGGCAATCCCGACTTCAAACGATATAAGTGAAGCACATGAAGCATTCTATAAAGCCATACTCAAAAGATTTAAGTGAAGTGCAATGAGAATTCTATAAATCAACCAAGGACTATCTCATACCAGCATGGTGCATAAAAGAAAAATGAAAACTAAATGCAAAAGACGCTCCAAGACTTGCACATAATGCATAAACGAAACAAATACGAAAACATACCGATACTTGTTGAAGAAAGAGGGGATGCCTTCCGGGGCATCCCCAAGCTTAGATGCTTGAGTCTCCTTGAATATTTACTTGGGGTGCCTCGGGCATCCCCAAGCTTGAGCTCTTACCTCTCTTCCTTTTCCTCATATCGAGACCTCCTCGTTTAGACACTTCATCCACACAAAACTTCAATAGAAAACTCGGTAAGATCCGGTAGTATAATAAAGCAAATCACCACTCTAAGTACTGTAGAAAACCAAGTCATATTTTGTTTTTGCATTGTGTCTACTGTAATATAACTTTTCCATGGCTTAATCCACTAATATAAATTGATAGATTCATCAAAACAAGCAAACTATGCATCAAAAACAGAATCTGTCAAAAATAGAATAGTCTGTAGCAATCTGAACATCCACCATACTTATGGTATCCCAAAAATTCTAACAAAATTAGGAAAAATAAACAAGTTGTTAGCAAGACAGTTCAAAAGGAATCAGAACCAATTGACGTTCCAGTTAAAAATGTAAAATCGCGCACTACAGCCAAAGTTTCTGTCCTGCACCGTACAAACCAACAAGCATTGTAAACATCCTAAAGGCAAACCTTGGCACATTATTTTTATAATACAATGGAATTATACAAGGGTATAATTATTTTTTTGAAAAGTTTCTGTAATCAAGATTCACAAAGTTTCTGTGAGCATGAACAAAGTTCAAGGCTAGCTCCCACTTCAACAATGCTTGTCTTTCTCACTTTCACTTTCCTTTTTGAAAAGTTTTTGGTTCCCCTCTTTATTTTTGTGTTTTTAAACTATATGAAAGCACTCAACAGAAATAAATGACTCTCTAAAACTTCCGGGTTGTCTCCCTGGCAGCGCTTTCTTTAAAGCCATTAAGCTAGGCATTTAGTGCTCAAGTAATGAATCCACCCGGATCCAAGGTATATCAAAGCCAATTTTAATTAACAATGATTTGTAATTTAGTAGTGAGCACAAAGTAACATATATCATGCAACAACGAAGTCTAACTCTCTTCCTATGCATCGGCATGTCATAAAAGAACAATTCATGCACACCAAGTAAAGGCCAATGCATAGTATAAGCAGTTTCTTGCAATTTCATCGTGTTGGAAACATAAAGAGGTCGGAGATGTAGTTCCTCTCTCATAATAATTGCAAGTAGGAGCAGCAAGCACATGCATATTATATCTATAAAAATCATCATCTGCAATGGTAAAAGGCAACCCATTAATATAATCCTTAATAAGCATAAACTTCTCTGATAAAGTGTAGTAGGGAGAATTCAAAAAGATAATAGGACTATCATGCGTGGGTTCAATAGCAACAATTTCATGTTTAACATAAGGAACTATAGCAAGTTCATCTCCATAAGCATAATTCATATTGGCATCTTGGCCACAAGCATCATCAAAAGGGGATATTTCAAGAGAATCAACGGGATCATAGCAATCATCCTTTGGTAAGCATGAAGGGGAATTAAATAATGTATGAGTTGGAGGGTTACTCTCATTATAAGGTGGGCACGGGTAGCTAATCCGCTCTTCCTCCTTTTGTTCTTCACTCTCCTCATCATCTTTTTCATCCAATGAGCTCACTGTTTCATCAATTTCTTCTTCCATAGCTTCCTGCAAAATATTAGTCTCTTCTTGGACAGCGGAGAAGTCCTCAATATATGGTTTAACATAGGCATTAGAAGCATAATTATCATAACAATATTGAAATATGGCAAAATTTTCAGATTTGTAAAGAGTAGCATCATACTTTTCAATCAAAGAGGCAATCTCATAAGCACCTTTAAAAGCAACAAATTCTTCAATTTGTTGAACATCATAGTAATTGTAAACACCCTTAGCATACGAAGATACGATTCCATTATCACTAAACAAGCATTGATAGGGTAGGTGTTTCTTAGGGTCTTCAGAACAACAAGTAAACTCATATATTTCACATAAATTCCAAGCATAGCATTGCAAATGTTGAATTTGATCCCATAATAGTTTCCCTTTTTCAGATATACGGTGTCGCACAAAACAAGCATGCTCATCTAAAGATTTGCCCTCAACTAAGCTAGTTGGGGTTTCAGCACGAGCACATAGGGATCGAAGATGATCCAAGTAAAAAGCTTCAGTAGTGTGATAGATTTTGAGTGGTTCTTCAACCATTGGAGCAGTAGGTACAACTAATTTTTTTGGTATTTTGCATTTCCTACCCATAACTAAAGATAGAAAACAACTAAGAACAGCAAATAAAAATTACTTAGTGATAAAGCAAACAAGCACACATGAGAATATTCACCCCACGCTATGACTCCCCGACAACGGCACCAGAAAAAGGTCTTGATAACCCACAAGTGTAGGGGATCGCAAAAGTTTTTGATAAGTAAGAGTGTCGAACCCAATGAGGAGCTAAAGGTAGAATAAATATTCCCTCAAGTTCTATCGACCACCGTTACAACTCTACGCACGCTTGACGTTTGCTTTACCTAGAACAGGTATGAAACTAGAAGTACTTTGTAGGTGTGATAGGATAGGTTTGCAAGATAATAAAGAGCACGTAAACATAAACTAGGGGCTGTTTAGATAAAGAAGCAATAAAGTAAATATTAGTAGAGATCTTTTTGTTACGAGAAAGTTATTTGTCCAAGGCAATCGATAACTAGACCGGTAATCACTATTGCAATTTTATTTGAGGGACAGGCATAAGCTAACATACTTTCTCTACTTGGATCATATGCACTTATGATTGGAACTCTAGCAAGCGTCCGCAACTACTAAAGATTCATTAAGGTAAAATCCAACCATAGCATTAAAGTATCAAGTCCCCTTTTATCCCATACGCAAACAACCTACTTACTCGGGGTTGTGTTTCAATCACTCACGCAACCCACTATAAGCAAATCATAAACATATTGCAAACCCTACAGCGGCGATCCCTCACGCTCGCGCGACATGGAGAGCACCATAGGACAGCACCAATAATAAAACATGCAACTCAAACCAATCACGATCATCAATTAACGCATAGGACAAAACGGATCTACTCAAACATGATAAGATAGCCATACATCATTGGGAAATAATATATAGCGTTGAGCACCTAAGTAGAGATTACAGCGGGTAAGAGAGAGGTTACACTGCTGCATAGAGGGGGGAAGAGTTGGTGATGAAGGCAGTAAAGTTGTTGGTGAAGATCGCGGTGATGATGATGGCCCCTGGCAGCGCTCCGGCGCCACCGAAAGCAAGGGGGAGAGAGCCCCCCTTCTTCTTATTCTTCTTCCTTGACCTCCTCCCTAGATGGGAGAAGGGTTTCCCATTCTGGTCCTTGGCTCCCATGGCTTGGGAGGGGTTAGATCCCCTCCGAGATTGGATCTATCTCTTTGTTTCTCTCTGTTTCTGCGTTCTCAGATTCTACCCCTTCACCGTTTCCTTTATATCTGGAGATCCGTAACTCCGATTGGGGTGAATCTTTTGCCCAGATATTTCTCATAAAATTAGCTTTCTTACGCCAAAAGAAGAGCATCAACCGCCTTACAGGTGGCCCACGAGAGCCCAGGCCGCGCCCAGGGGGGAGGGCACGCCCCCTGTCTCGTGGCCACCCAGGACACTGTTTTGCGTTGATTTTACTTCCCAAAATCATAAATATTCCAAAAAAATTCCCCGTCCATTTTTACCCCGTTTGGACTCCGTTTGATATTGGGTTTCTGTGAAACAAAAAACATGCAACACCACTGGGCACTAGATCAATATGTTAGTCCCAAAAAATAGTATAAAAAGTTGCCAAAAGTATATAAAAGTTGAATAATATTGGCATGGAACAATAAAAAATTATAGATACGACGGAGACGTATCAGCATCCCCAAGCTTAATTCCTGCTCGTCCTCGAGTAGGTAAACGATAAAAAAGATAATTTTTGACGTGGAATGCTACCTAGCATAATCTTGGTCATATGTCTAATCATGGCATGAATATTAAGACACGAGTGATTCAAGGCAATAGTATATCATTTGACATAAAAACAATAATACTTTGAGGGTACCAATAAAGCAATCATGTCTTTTCAAAACAACATGGCCAAAGAGAGTTATCCCTACAAAATCATATAGTCTGGCTGTTGCTCTATCTTCATCACACAAAGTATTTAATCATGCACAACCCCGATGACAAGCCAAGCAATTGTTTCATACTTTAGTAATCTCAAACTTTTTCAACTTTCACGCAATACATGAGCGTGAGCCATGGATATAGCACTATAGGTGGAATAGATAATGATGGTGGGGGTTATGTGGAGAAGACAAAAAGGGAGAAAGTCTCACATCAACTAGGCCTATCAACGGGCTATGAAGATGCCCATCAATAGATATCAATGTGAGTGAGTAGGGATTGCCATGCAACGGATGCACTAGAGCTATAAGTGTATGAAAGCTCAAACTGAAACTAAGTGGGTGTGCATCCAACTTGCTTGCTCATGAAGACCTCGGGCATTTGAGGAAGCCCATCATCGGAATATACAAGCCAAGTTCTATAATGAAAATTCTCACTAGTATATGAAAGTGAAAGCATAGGAGGCTCTCTCTATGAAGAACATGGTGCTACTCTGAAGCACAAGTGTGGTAAAAGGATAGTAACATTGCCCCTTCTCTCTTTTTCTACTTTTTTTCTTTATTTTTTTCTTTTTTGTGGGCTTCTTTGGCCTCTTTTTTTTATTTGGGCTTCTTTGGCCTCTTTTATTTTTCATAAAGTACGGAGTCTCATCCCGACTTATGGGGGAATCATAGTCTCCATCATCCTTTCCTCACTAGGGCAATGTTCTAATAATGATGATCATCACACTTTTATTTACTTACAACTCAATATCTAGAACAAAGATATGATTCTATATGAATGCCTCCGGCGGTGTACCGGGATGTGCAATGATCTAGCGTATCAATGACATCACAAAATGGACAAGCCATGAAAACATCATGCTAGCTATCTTACGATCATGCAAAGCAATATGACAATGAAAAGCTCAAGTCATGTATATGATGATGATGATGAAAGTTGCATGGCAATATATCTCGGAATGGCTATGGAAATGCCATGATAGGTAGGTATGGTGGCTGTTTTGAGGAAGATATAAGGAGGCTTATGTGTGATAGAGCGTATCATATCACGGGGTTTGGATGCACCGGCGAAGTTTGCACCAACTCTCGAGGTGAGAAAGGTCAATGCACGATACCGAAGAGGCTAGCAATGATGGAAGGGTGAGAGTGCGTATAATCCATGGCCTCAACATTAGTCATAAAGAACTCATATAATTATTGCAAAAATCTAAAGCCATTGAAAACAAAGTACTATGCGCATGCTCCTAGGGGGATAGATTGGTAGGAAAAGACCATCGCTCGTCCTCGACTGCCACTCATAAGGAAGACAATCAATAAATAAAATTGTGCTCCAACTTCATCACAAAGCGGTTCACCATACGTGCATGCTTCGGGAATCACAAACCTCAACGCAAGTGTCTCTACAATCCACAACCACCCACTAGCATGACTCTAATATCACCATCTTTATATTGCGAAACTATCGCAAGGAATCAAACATATCATATTCAGCGATCTACAAGTTTATGTAGGATTTTATGACTAACCATGTGAATGACCAATTCCTTTCATCTCTCTAAATTGATATAAGTGACGCAAGAGAGTTTAATTCTTTCTACAAAAGATATGCCGATGCCCTAACAAATATAAGTGAAGCAAAAGACTATTCTACAAATAGCGGTTTTCTATGTGAAGAGAAACTGGCAATCCAGACTTCAAACGATATAAGTGAAGCACAGGAAGCATTCTATAAAGCCATACTCAAAAGATTTAAGTGAAGTGCAATGAGAATTCTATAAATCAACCAAGGACTATCTCATACCAGCATGGTGCATAAAAGAAAAATGAAAACTAAATGCAAAAGACGCTCCAAGACTTGCACATAATGCATAAACGAAACAAATACGAAAACATACCGATACTTGTTGAAGAAAGAGGGGATGCCTTCCGGGGCATCCCAAGCTTAGATGCTTGAGTCTCCTTGAATATTTACTTGGGGTGCCTCGGGCATCCCCAAGCTTGAGCTCTTACCTCTCTTCCTTTTCGTCATATCGAGACCTTCTCGTTTAGACACTTCATCCACACAAAACTTCAACAGAAAACTCGGTAAGATCCGGTAGTATAATAAAGCAAATCACCACTCTAAGTACTGTAGAAAACCAAGTCACATTTTGTTTTTGCATTGTGTCTACTGTAATATAACTTTTCCATGGCTTAATCCACTAATATAAATTGATAGATTCATCAAAACAAGCAAACTATGCATCAAAAACAGAATCTGTCAAAAATAGAATAGTCTGTAGCAATCTGAACATCCACCATACTTCTGGTACCCCAAAAATTCTAACAAAATTAGGAAAAATAAACAAGTTGTTAGCAAGACAGTTCAAAAGGAATCAGAACCAATTGACGTTCCAGTTAAAAAATGTAAAATCGCCCACTACAACCAAAGTTTCTGTCCTGCACCGTACAAACCAACAAGCATTGTAAACATCCTAAAGGCAAACCTTGGCACATTATTTTTATAATACAATGGAATTATACAAGGGGATAATTATTTTTTTTGAAAAGTTTCTGTAATCAAGATTCACAAAGTTTCTGTGAGCATGAACAAAGTTCAAGGCTAGCTCCCAGTTCAACAATGCTTGTCTTTCTCACTTTCACTTTCCTTTTTGAAAAGTTTTTGGTTTCCCCTCTTTATTTTTGTGTTTTTAAACTATATGAAAGCACTCAACAGAAATAAATGACTCTCTAAAACTTCCGGGTTGTCTCCCTAGCAGCGCTTTCTTTAAAGCCATTAAGTTAGGCATTTAGTGCTCAAGTAATGAATCCACCCGGATTCCAAGGTATATCAAAGCCAATTTTAATTAACAATGATTTGTAATTTAGTAGTGAGCACAAAGTAACATATATCATGCAACAACGAAGTCTAGCTCTCTTCCTATGCATCGGCATGTCATAAAAGAACAATTCATGCACACCAAGTAAAGGCCAATGCATAGTATAAGCAGTTTCTTGCAATTTCATCGTGCTGGAAACATAAAGAGTCGGAGATGTAGTTCCTCTCTCATAATAATTGCAAGTAGGAGCAGCAAGCACATGCATATTATATCTATAAAAATCATCATCTGCAATGGTAAAAGGCAACCCATTAATATAATCCTTAATAAGCATAAACTTCTCTGATAAAGTGTAGTAGGGAGAATTCAAAAAGATAATAGGACTATCATGCGTGGGTGCAATAGCAACAATTTCATGTTTAACATAAGGAACTATAGCAAGTTCATCTCCATAAGCATAATTCATATTGGCATCTTGGCCACAAGCATCATCAAAAGGGGATATTTCAAGAGAATCAACGGGATCATAGCAATCATCCTTTGGTAAGCATGAATGGGAATTAAATAATGTATGAGTTGGAGGGTTACTCTCATTATAAGGTGGGCACGGGTAGCTAATCCGCTCTTCCTCCTTTTGTTCTTCACTCTCCTCATCATCTTTTTCATCCAATGAGCTCACTGTTTCATCAATTTCTTCTTCCATAGCTTCCTGCAAAATATTAGTCTCTTCTTGGACAGCGGAGAAGTCCTCAATATATGGTTTAACATCGGCATTAGAAGCATAATTATCCTAACAATATTGAAATATGGCAAAATTTTCAGATTTGTAAAGAGTAGCATCATACTTTTCAATCAAAGAGGCAATCTCATAAGCACCTTTAAAAGCAACAAATTCTTCGATTTGTTGAACATCATAGTAATTGTAAACACCCTTAGCATACGAAGATACGATTCGATTATCACTAAACAAGCATTGATAGGGTAGGTGTTTCTTAGGGTCTTCAGAACAACAAGTAAACTCATATATTTCACATAAATTCCAAGCATAGCATTGCAAATGTTGAATTTGATCCCATAATAGTTTCCCTTTTTCAGATATACGGTGTCGCACAAAACAAGCATGCTCATCTAAAGATTTGCCCTCAACTAAGCTAGTTGGGGTTTCAGCACGAGCACATAGGGATCGAAGATGATCCAAGTAAAAAGCTTCAGTAGTGCGATAGATTTTGAGTGGTTATTCAACCATTGGAGCAGTAGGTACAACTAAATTTTTTGGTATTTTGCATTTCCTACCCATAACTAAAGATAGAAAACAACTAAGAACAGCAAATAAAAATTACTTAGTGATAAAGCAAACAAGCACACACGAGAATATTCACCCCACGCTATGACTCCCCGACAACGGCACCAGAAAAAGGTCTTGATAACCCACAAGTGTAGGGGATCGCAACACTTTTTGATAAGTAAGAGTGTCAAACCCAACGAGGAGCTAAAGGTAGAATAAATATTCGCTCAAGTTCTATCGACCACCGATACAACTCTACGCATGCTTGACGTTTGCTTTACCTAGAACAAGTATGAAACTAGAAGTACTTTGTAGCTGTGATAGGATAGGTTTGCAAGATAATAAAGAGCATATAAACATAAACTAGGGGTTGTTTAGATAAAGAAGCAATAAAGTAAATATTAGTAGAGAGCTTTTTGTTACGAGAAAGTTATTTGTCCAAGGCAATCGATAACTAGACCGGTGATCACTATTGCAATTTTATTTGAGGGACAGGCATAAGCTAACATACTTTCTCTACTTGGATCATATGCACTTATGATTGGAACTCTAGCAAGCGTCCGCAACTACTAAAGATTCATTAAGGTAAAATCCAACCATAGCATTAAAGTATCAAGTCCCCTTTTATCCCATACGCAAACAACCTACTTACTCGGGGTTGTGTTTCAATCACTCAAGCAACCCACTATAAGCAAATCATAAACATATTGCAAACCCTACAGCGGCGATCCCTCACGCTCGTGCGACATGGAGAGCACCATAGGACAGCACCAATAATAAAACATGCAACTCAAACCAATCACGATCATCAATTAACCCATCGGACAAAACGGATCTACTCAAACATCATAAGATAGCCATACATCATTGGGAAATAATATATAGAGTTGAGCACCATGTTTAAGTAGAGATTACAGCGGGTAAGAGAGAGGTTACACCGCTGCATAGAGGGGGGAAGAGTTGGTGATGAAGGTGGTGAAGTTGTTGGTGAAGATCGCGGTGATGATGATGGCCCCCGGCAGCGCTCCGGCGCCACCGGAAGCAAGGGGGAGAGAGCCCCCCTTCTTCTTCTTATTCCTTGACCTCCTCCCTAGATGGGAGAAGGGTTTCTCCTCTGGTCCTTGGCTCCCATGGCTTGGTAGGGGCGAGAGCCCCTCCGAGATTGGATCTATCTATCTGTTTCTCTCTGTTTCTGCATTCTCAGATTCTATCCCTTCACTGTTTGCTTTATATCTGGAGATCCGTAACTCCGATTGGGGTGAATCTTTCGCCCAGATCTTTCTCATAAAATTATCTTTCTTGCGCCAAAAGAAGAGCGTCAACCGGCTTACGGGTGGCCCACGAGAGCCCAGGCCGCGCCCAGGGGGGAGGGCGCACCCCCTGTCTCGTGGCCACCCAGGACACCGTTTCGCGTTGATTTTACTTCCCAAAAATCATAAATATTCCGAAAAAAAATCTCCGTTCGTTTTTATCCGTTTGGACTCCGTTTGATATTGGGTTTCTGCGAAACAAAAAAACATGCAACAGACAAGAACTGGCACTGGGCACTAGATCAATATGTTAGTCCCAAAAATAGTATAAAAAGTTGCCAACAATATATAAAAGTTGAATAATATTGGCATGGAACAATCAAAAATTATAGATACGACGGAGATGTATCAGTGGTATATGAAGGCCGTGCATTTCTTCAACAGGTGGTAAATTCTTAACATCTTCAGCTTTAATACCTTTTTCTTTCATAGATTTCTTTGCCTCTTGCATATCTTCAGGATTGAGAAATAGTACACCTCTTTTCTTTGGAGTTGGCTTAGGAGTTGGTTCAGGAAGTGTCCAATTGTTTTCATTAGTCAACATATTATTCAATAGCAATTCAGCTTGATCAACAGTTCTTTCCCTGAAAACACAACCAGCCCAACTATCCAGGTGGTCTCTGGAAGCATCAGTTAGTCCATTATAAAAGATATCGAGTATTTCATTTTTCTTAATAGGATGATCAGGCAAAGCATTAAGTAATTGGAGAAGCCTCCCCAAGATTGTGGGAGACTCTCTTCTTCAATTTGCACAAAATTATATATTTCCCTTAGAGTAGCTTGTTTCGCAGGGAAATATTTAGCAGAGAAGTAATAAATCATATCCTGGGGACTACGCACACAACCAGGATCAAGAGAATTAAACCAAGTTTTAGCACCACCCTTTAATGAGAACGGAAATATCTTAAGGATATAATAGTAGCGAGTTTTCTCATCATTAGTGAATAGGGTGGTTATATCATTTAACTTAGTAAGATGTGCCACAATAGTTTTAGATTCATAGCCATAGAAAGGATCAGATTCAACCAAGGTAATTATCTCAGGATTGACAGAGAAATCATAATCCTTATCAGTAACACAGATAGGTGAAGTAGCAAAAGCAGGGTCATATTTCATTCTAGCATTCAGAGACTTCTATTTCAGCTTAGCTAATAACTTCTTAAGATCAGATCTATCATTGCAAGCAAGAAAATCTCTAGCAGTTTCTTCATCCATAACATAACCCTCAGGAACAATAGGCAATTCATATTTAGGGGGAGAACCTTCATCATCACTTTCATCAATAATTTCAGTTTCAATAGTTTCATTCTCTCTAGCCCTAGCAAGTTGTTCATCAAGAAATTCACCTAATGGCACAGTAGTATCAAGCATAGAAGTAGTTTCATCATAAGTATCATGCATAGTAGAAGTGGCATCATCAATAACATGCGACATATCAGAATTTATAGCAGAAGAAGGTTTAGGTGTCGCAAGCTTACTCAAAACAGAAGGAGAATCAAGTGCAGGCCAGAAAAGAGCTTGATGTCTACTACGTAACCTTCTTCTTGTAGAAGTTGTTGGGCCTCCAAGTGTAGAGGTTTGTAGGACGGTAGCAAATTTCAGTCAAGTGGATGACCTAAGGTTTATCAATCCGTGGGAGGCATAGGATGAAGATGGGCTCCCTCAAACAACCCTGCAACCAAATAACAAAGAGTCTCTTGTGTCCCCAACACACCCAATACTGGTAAATTGTATAGGGGCACTATTTCAGCGAAGAGATGGTGATACAAGTGCAATATGGATGGTAGATATAGGTTTTTGTAATCTAAAATTATAAAAAAGCAAGGTAGCAAGTAACAAAAGTGAGCGAAAACGGTATTGCAGTGCTTCGAAACAAGGCCTAGGGTTCATACTTTCACTAGTGCTAGTTCTCTCAACAATCATAACATAATTAGATCATATAACTATCCCTCAGCGTGCAACAAAGAGTCACTCCAAAGTCACTAATAGCAGTGAACAAATGAAGAGATTATTATAGGGTACGAAACCACCTCAAAATTATTCTTTCCGATCAATCCATTGGGCTATTCCTATAAGTGTCACAAACAACCCTAGAGTTCGTAGTAAAATGACACCTTAAGACACAAATCAACCAAAACCCTAATGTCACCTAGATACTCCAATGTCACCTCAAGTATCCGTGGGTATGATTATAAGATATGCATCACACAATCTCAGATTCGTCTATTTGAATGTCACAACCCTAGTCAGTACATGCATTAGAGTGAATGCATCATGTTTACTTTGATCAGAAACTTGGAAATGGGGATGAGAGAACCCCCAGCACCCCCTTAATCCAACTAGGGTTTACTAAAATCTTTTTCAATGAACCTGAAATGCCCTTATAAAATGATCATCATCTTTGCCTTGGTCTAAAACCTCTGACAAAAATGGTGCACAATTTTCTAGGACATCGTAAGGTTACTGGATTAAATCATATGTTATTTGCATTTGGACATTTAAGTGCTATAAAATATTTTAAATATCCAAATAATCATAAACTAAAATGTTTCCTGTTGGATATATTCTATACAGTAGGCATGAGCAGTTTCATGATTTTTGAAAGTGCCTACGTATTTTTAGAAAAGCCACAAACTTGCAGAAAGAAAAGAAAACATAAATAAAAGGAAAAGAAACCCACCAGAACAACTTACCCAGCCGGCCCACCTGGTGGCCTAGCACTATGTTGGCCCACGCCAGCCAGCTGCTTCTTCCCCGTCAGGCAGACAGGAAGGTGACCGCCGGCGCGCGCAAGCTCGCCACGGCGCCAGCTGCTTGCCGCCCGCGCTACTGGACGCGTGGATGACCTCCATGTCGTCACCCGACCCCCTGGACACCTCACTCTCACCCAGCGCCTCTCCCTAGCCCTCTCCCACCATGGTCGATGCACCTGCAGCCGCACCACCGTCGTAGCCGCGACCACTGTCAACCCCACGCCGCCTCGCCGTGCCTAGAAGCTTCGCCGCCCTCCTCTTCGTCAAGCAGACCGAGCCCCGAGCGCTCGTTCGCCCAGGAGCCACCGCAACAACCTCGCCCGACCTCGCCGTCGCCGGAGATCCCCTTTGCCATCACGCTCGCTCCAGCTTTTTCCCGACCTCGCCACCTAGCTCGCTGAGATCACCATGAGCTCCTGCACTCTCCACATCCTCTCCGTTGTCACTGCCGTCCACTGCAACGACGGCAACGAGCTTCACCACACGCCCCGCCGCCTGAGCTCGTCGCCGACGTAGCTCCGGCCACCCAATGGCCACGCCACCATGCCTAACGACCTCACCGCACCGCATAGGCCACGTAGGAGCTGGCATCATGCCTCCAGAACCACCACAACGATGAGTTCAGCCTCACCCGAACTCCGGCAGCAGCAAAGCTCGTCGTCGGCGTCGTTTTCGGCGACCTTGAGCTCAACCACCACCACCCCTCGACGCGGCTGGCTCCTAGCTGCTCGTAGGTGGCCTCCACCGTCCATTTGGTCGCCGGAGGATGAAACCCGCACCTTCTGTCACATCTGGACGTCACCGGGCGCTAAATGTCGATGAGTCAACCCAGTTTGACCAGGGATTTGACCCCCTGGGTCACTAACATGTGGGCCCTGCCCTTTAGTCAAACCTAGATTAGGGTTAAACTAATCCTAATTAAGTTAGTTAACTAATAGTGATATTGACCAGTGGGCCCCACTGGTCAGGTTTGACCTAGACCGCCCAGTTGACTTGCAGATGCAGTAATACATTTTTTGGATTTATTCTTATTCAGGAAATTTCAGAAAATAGTGCTAACTTCAAAAATTCATAGAAATTAATTTGTAACTCCAAATGCAAAGTGTTATATATGAAAAATGATCCGAAAAATCCAATCTATCCAGCTGTACTAGTTTCATGCATGTTTAAACAAGTTAACTTGTTGTTTAGTGCAAAACATGATAAGGAACTATTTAAGATCACAAATGAGTTTGGATTTTGAATCTTTGGTTCAAAATAGCTCAAACCCATCTGGTTATAGTTTCATTAGCCCAACACACTCATTTTGCCATGTCACATGCATGCATCATATTGTTGCATATTGTTTGGTATTTATTGTGTTACCGGTGCTCCCTGCGGTAGGTTCTGCCCCGGAGGAATACCGTGAGTACCAGACTACAGACCTGCCAGGCAAGCAACCACCCATTTGATCATATCGATAAAATCCCATGTTCTTGCTCCTGCTCTCATTTAATGCATTTAAGACAACCGTGCTTCAAATTGCTGTGTGCTACGGTAGTTGAACCCATTTCCTCTGCATGACCTGTCATTGCCATAGTAACTAGATGAAACACACTAGCATGTGTAGGAGTTGATTGAGCCATGTTAGTGTTTCCTACCTTGCTATGCCTGCTATGCTTAGAGTCGTGTCAGGTCAGGTTCATCTAGGTGATGGGCTAGAGTGAAATGAGCATGTCGGTAATGAGAGTGATGTGTTGAACACGAGTTGGTAAAGGTATCGATAAGAGGCCATGTAGGAGTACATGGTGGTTTGTTTCATTGGAACCGTCCTTAAGCACTGAGATCTGTATGTTTAAGATTCAACTACTACAATGCATTGGGTCGTGAAATATGATCCCGCTCGACTTATTAGCCGCCCTTGTCCTCTGTCCAGGAGTTGCAAGTAGTTTCTGGTGTTTGTAGTATACTGGAGGCCGTGCACAGCGCTGACCCTCGGGGCAGGCTGTGATGCGGTAGGTACGTGGCCGGGTATGCCGGGCGCCCGTTTGGCGTCTCGGGAACCCTGTACACATTGTTCGGGGACGTCTGTGGAAATACCTCGGCCGAACTCCCTACGGATGGAACCTGAATAGGCGATAAACCTGGACTAGAGACTTGTGTGGTTAGTCAGGTCGTGGTGTACACCCACGTCGGCTTTCGCTTGAATTCTATCGAGCACATGTCGTGTGCAGACGCTAAGTGGTGGAAACATGTATGAAGAAGTACACCCCTGCAGGGTTAACATCGTCTATTCAAATAGCCGCATCCACGGTAAAGGACTACTTGGTTGCCTATACAGTTCATAGACAAGTAAATGGAAACTACTAAAAGCCTCAAGACAAGTGTGAGTGTCGTGGATGGCCCTTCCGTAGGATGACGGGAGTGGATCCTCGGTAGTGTATTGTTGTGGTGAGTAGTGGACTCGAGTGCGCAAAACAATTACAAGTTGGTGTCTCGTAAGATAGTTTAGCCAAGAGTCAAAGCTGGCTTGCTGCAATAACCCCATCATCTCTTATTGATAATTTGCATGTATGTAGGATCTGATGTAAGTCTTGCTGAGTACCTTTGTACTCATGTTTGCTTAATTACGCTTGCAGACGATACTGCCACCCCTTCCGATGGGTTTTACGTAGACCTTGATGTCGATGAGTAGCCTGAGGCCCAGGTGGTGATCCTGAGCACATGGAGGACCCTTGTAGGATAGATAGGCTTCCTCAAGCATTTTTACTTTCTAGATGTCTGTACCCAGACATGTTGCTTCCGCCTATGGCTTGTATGCTTGTATGACTTGAATGATGGGTCGTGTGACCCCTATCTGTATGAATGATATGTATGGCTCTCTGGAGCCTTTTAAATAAAGTACTTGAGTTGTAGAGTTTCGTTGTGATGCCATGTTTGTATTTGCACATATCGAGCATATTGTGTGTATGTTTGAAATGCTTGGTATGTGTGGGATCTGACTATCTAGTTGTTTATCCTTGGTAGCCTCTCTTACCGCGAAATGTCTCCTAGTGCTTCCACTGAGCCATGGTAGCTTACTATTGCTCTGGAACACTTAGGCTGGCCTTCTTCGTTCCTATGTTTGTCCCTTCGGGGAAATGTCACGCGGTGATCCTTTAAGTCATTGTAGCTTGCTACGACTTGGGATTCATTCGCTGTTGATCGACACGTTCGTTGCTGGGTCATGTATGCCTGTCCCTGTAAGTTAGCGCCACTTTGGGTTCACGACTAGCCATGTCAGCCCGGATTCTTTGTTATATGGATGCTAGCGACACTATCATATACGTGAGCCAAAAGGTGCAAACGGTCCCGGGCCTAGTAAGGCGACACCCGTGGGAATACCGTGCGTGAGGCCACAAAGTGATATGAGGGGTTACATGCTAGATCGGTGTGTCATAGGATCGGGGTCCTGACAGTGTTGGCATCACAGACGGACTGCCAGTAGGTTCTTGAAGCCAAACTGGTCGATGTTGAGTCTAGAAATGCTTCAGTTATTGATATGTCTCCATCGTATCTACTTTTTGAAACACCTTTTCCCTTGTTTTGGACTCTAACTTGCATGATTTGAATGGAACTAACCCGGACTGATGTTGTTTTCAGCAGAACTGCCATGGTGTTATTTTTGTGCAGAAATAAAAGTTCTCGGAATGACCTGAAAATCCACAGAGCAACCTTTTGGAATTAATAAAAAATACTGGCGAAAGAATCAGCACCAGGGGGTCCACACCCTGTCCACGAGGGTGGGGGGCGCCCCCCCTGCCTCGTGGCCCCCCTGAAGCTCCACCGACCTCAACTCCAACTCCATATATTCACGTTCGGGGAGAAAAAATCAGAGAAAAAAGAATCATCACGTTTTACGATACGGAGCCGCCGCCAAGCCCTAATCTCTCTCAGGAGGGCTGATCTGGAGTCTGTTTGGGGCTCCGGAGAGGGGGGTCCATCACCGTCGTCATCATAAACCATCCTCCATCACCAATTTCATGATGCTCACCACCGGGCGTGAGTAATTCCATCGTAGGCTTGCTGGACGGTGATCGGTTGGATGAGATTTACCATGTAATCGAGTTAGTTTTGTTAGGGTTTGATCCTATTATCCACTATGTTCTGAGATTGATGTTGCTATGACTTTGCTATGCTTAATGCTTGTCACTAGGGCCCGAGTGCCATGATTTCAGATCTGAACCTATTATGTTTTCATGAATATATGTGAGTTCTTGATCCTATCTTGCAAGTCTATAGTCACCTATTATGTGTTATGATGCGTTAACCCTGAAGTGACAATAATCGGGATACTTACTAGTGATGACCATAGTTTGAGGAGTTCGTGTATTCACTATGTGTTAATGCTTTGGTCCGGTACTCTATTAAAAGGAGGCCTTAATATCCCTTTGTTTCCAATAGGACCCCGCTACCACGGGAGGGTAGGACAAAAGATGCCATGCAAGTTCTTTTCCATAAGCATGTATGACTATATTTGGAATACATGCCTATATTACATTGATGAACTGGAGCTAGTTCTGTGTCACCCTATGTTATAACTATTACATGAGGAATCGCATCCAACATAATTATCCATCACTGGTCCAATGCCTATGAGCTTTTCACATCTTGCTCTTTGCTTAGTTACTTTACCGTTGCCACTGTTACAATTACTACAAAACTGCTACTGTTATCGTTACTTCCATACTACTTTGCTACTAAATACGTTGCTGCAGATAATAAGTTATCCATGTGTGGTTGAATTGACAACTCAACAGCTAATACTTGAGAATATTCTTTGGCTCCCCTTGTGTCGAATCAATAAATTTGGGTTGAATACTCTACCCTCGAAAACTGTTGTGATCCCCTATACTTGTGGGTTATCAAGACTATTTTCTGGTGCCGTTGCCGGGGAACATAGCTCTATTTTTTGAGTCACTTGGGATTTATATCTGCAGGTCACTACGAGGAACTTGAAAGACGAAAGAACTAAGATTTTTCCCTCAACTACGAGGGGAGGTAAGGAACTGCCATCTAGCTCCCGTTGCCGGGGAGGTTAGTGCTTGAAGGTATATCTTTAGATCTTGCAATCAGATCTTTTAGTTTCTTATTTTATCACTAGTTTAGTCTATAAAATAAAACTACAAAAAATGGAATTGATGGTGCCTCATATGCTTCTTCTTTTTAGTGTCTTTTGTAAACATAAGGATTTCAATAATTGTGCCAAAGTGTTAGAAGAAGAATGCAATAAAATGTTTGGCACTAGATCTTTGAATGATGAGCATGATTGCAATGTTGTTAGTATGGACTCTTTGAATATCCATAGTACTAATGATGATTGCACTAGTCATGATAAAAATGTCTCTTATAAGCATGACAACTTTTGTGGAGTGCATTTTGCAAGTACACACCAAATAGGGAAGTTAGATTTTCCAAGAGGCATAAGTATTTAGAAACAAAACGGTTGCAAGAGAGGCTAGATGTTTGTGCTGAAAATTTAAAATTTCTTTGCCATCCTTGTGAACTTTGCAATGAACGTGATCATTTAAATCTCCAATGCAAATTGATTCATGATCGAATCGTTTCCAAAAATTGTGATCACTTGATTTCCCTTGCGCATCATAATGAACTTAGTTTGCTTGTGGGTTATGAGGAAATGAAACGTATAACTAAGGATCTTCCAGAATTTGTCCTTGATAAAGTTCTTGATTTTGATCTAGAGAAAATTTGTATGTATTGTGCGGTGAATTACATTGAAAATCCTTATATTGCCAATTACATAAAGAGAAGAAAACAAATAGAAGATCAAGAGAATACTAATGAAAATGGAAGAGATTTCCCAATATCCTCCTATTCTTTCTTATGATGAATCAGGTAACGAGGAGGAGCTTTCTGTTCAACCAATCTCATTAATAAGGAGCTCCAAAAAGAGGATTAAACCCACACATGATGCGAAGAAGAAAAAGAAAAGATGGAGAAGCAAAGGTAAAAAAGGTATCCCTTCCAAATGATGTTGCTCCTATTACTTATTGTGATGATGATAATTGCTATACTATTGGTGCTATCCATACTATTAATGACGAGAGTGATTATGCTTATGATATGAAAACGCCCAAGCTTGGGGATGCTATGTTTGATGAGAATGACATGTTTGAGAATTTATTTGCTGCAATTAATGTTTGTCCCAAGCTTGGGGATGCTATGTTTAATGAAGATGATATTTTTAGTATCCCATGTTTTGACGAGCAAATTTATTATGATGATAGCATGCCTCCTATTTATGATGATTATATTGATGAAAGTGGGTTTGGAAGAGTGTCAACTTTAGGAAGTAATGATCCCACTAATTTGGAGGGTGTTGAATCTTATTGTTATAATTATGAAAGTGGATTTGGAGAGGTCATGACTTCATTTAGTAATGATTCCACTATCTTGGAAGAGGTTTAAATTGATTTTGATGAGAACAAAGTTGCTACTTATGATGATTATTGTGATGATACTTATGATATAAAAACTAGTGATGATTATATTTATAAAACTTGTCATGATTGTGATTATCCTTTTTCTGAACATTACTCTTTCAATGTGGAAACAATTTATAGTATTCAAGTTTCTCATGATACTCCCACTATTCCAAATGAGAAGAATTTTGCTTATGTGGAGAGTAATAAAATTTATATGCTTGGGGATCGTGAAAATAATGATTTATGTGATAGTTATATTGTTGAATTCATTCATGATGCTACTGAAAACTATTATGAGGGAGGAATATATGCTTGTAGGAATTGCAATAATATCAAGTTTCCTCTCTATGTGTTGAAAATCTTGAAGCTATGCTTGTTTTGCCTTCCTGTGCTAGTTAATTGTTGTTCCCATAAGTTGTTTGCTCACAAAATCCCTATGCATAGGAAGTGGGTTAGGCTTAAATGTGCTAGTAATATGCTTCATGATGCACTCTTTTCAAAACACATGGCCAAAGAGAGTTATCCCTACAAAATCATATAGTCTGGCTGTTGCTCTATCTTCATCACACAAAGTATTTAATCATGCACAACCCCGATGACAAGCCAAGCAATTGTTTCATACTTTAGTAATCTCAAACTTTTTCAACTTTCACGCAATACGTGAGCGTGAGCCATGGATATAGCACTATAGGTGGAATAGAAAATGATGGTGGGGGTTATGTGGAGAAGACAAAAAGGGAGAAAGTCTCACATCAACTAGGCCTATCAACGGGCTATGAAGATGCCCATCAATAGATATCAATGTGAGTGAGTAGGGATTGCCATGCAACGGATGCACTAGAGCTATAAGTGTATGAAAGCTCAAACTGAAACTAAGTGGGTGTGCATCCAACTTGCTTGCTCATGAAGACCTCGGGCATTTGAGGAAGCCCATCATCGGAATATACAAGCCAAGTTCTATAATGAAAATTCTCACTAGTATATGAAAGTGAAAGCATAGGAGGCTCTCTCTATGAAGAACATGGTGCTACTCTGAAGCACAAGTGTGATAAAAGGATAGTAACATTGCCCCTTCTCTCTTTTTCTCTACTTTTTTTCTTTTTTTGTTTATTTTTTTTTCTTTTTTGTGGGCTTCTTTGGCCTCTTTTTTTTATTTGGGCTTCTTTGGCCTCTTTTATTTTTCATAAAGTACGGAGTCTCATCCCGACTTATGGGGGAATCATAGTCTCCATCATCCTTTCCTCACTAGGGCAATGTTCTAATAATGATGATCATCACACTTTTATTTACTTACAACTCAATATCTAGAACAAAGATATGATTCTATATGAATGCCTCCGGCGGTGTACCGGGATGTGCAATGATCTAGCGTAGCAATGACATCAAAAAATGGACAAGCCATGAAAACATCATGCTAGCTATCTTACGATCATGCAAAGCAATATGACAATGAAAAGCTCAAGTCATGTATATGATGATGATGATGAAAGTTGCATGGCAATATATCTCGGAATGGCTATGGAAATGCCATGATAGGTAGGTATGGTGGCTGTTTTGAGGAAGATATAAGGAGGCTTATGTGTGATAGAGCGTATCATATCACGGGGTTTGGATGCACCGGCGAAGTTTGCACCAACTCTCGAGGTGAGAAAGGTCAATGCACGATACCGAAGAGGCTAGCAATGATGGAAGGGTGAGAGTGCGTATAATCCATGGCCTCAACATTAGTCATAAAGAACTCATATACTTATTGCAAAAATCTAAAGCCATTGAAAACAAAGTACTACGCGCATGCTCCTAGGGGGATAGATTGGTAGGAAAAGACCATCGCTCGTCCTCGACTGCCACTCATAAGGAAGACAATCAATAAATAAAATTGTGCTCCAACTTCATCACAAAGCGGTTCACCATACGTGCATGCTTCGGGAATCACAAACCTCAACGCAAGTGTCTCTACAATCCACAACCACCCACTAGCATGACTCTAATATCACCATCTTTATATTGCGAAACTATTGCAAGGAATCAAACATATCATATTCAGCGATCTACAAGTTTATGTAGGATTTTATGACTAACCATGTGAATGACCAATTCCTGTCATCTCTCTAAATTGATATAAGTGACGCAAGAGAGTTTAATTCTTTCTACAAAAGATATGCCCATGCCCTAACAAATATCAGTGAAGCAAAAGAGCATTCTACAAATAGCGGTTTTCTATGTGAAGAGAAACAGGCAATCCAGACTTCAAACGATATAAGTGAAGCACATGAAGCATTCTATAAAGCCATACTCAAAAGATTTAAGTGAAGTGCAATGAGAATTCTATAAATCAACCAAGGACTATCTCATACCAGCATGGTGCATAAAAGAAAAATGAAAACTAAATGCAAAAGACGCTCCAAGACTTGCACATAATGCATAAACGAAACAAATATGAAAACATACCGATACTTGTTGAAGAAAGAGGGGATGCCTTCCGGGGCATCCCCAAGCTTAGATGCTTGAGTCTCCTTGAATATTTACTTGGGGTGCCTCGGGCATCCCCAAGCTTGAGCTCTTACCTCTCTTCCTTTTCCTCATATCGAGACCTCCTCGTTTAGACACTTCATCCACACAAAACTTCAACAGAAAACTCGGTAAGATCCGGTAGTATAATAAAGCAAATCACCACTCTAAGTACTGTAGAAAACCAAGTCATATTTTGTTTTTGCATTGTGTATACTGTAATATAAATTTTCCATGGCTTAATCCACTAATATAAATTGATAGATTCATCAAAACAAGCAAACTATGCATCAAAAACAGAATCTGTCAAAAATAGAATAGTCTGTAGCAATCTGAACATCCACCATACTTCTGGTACCCCAAAAATTCTAACAAAATTAGGAAAAATAAACAATTTGTTAGCAAGACAGTTCAAAAGGAATCAGAACCAATTGACGTTCCAGTTAAAAATGTAAAATCGCGCACTACAGCCAAAGTTTCTGTCCTACACCGTACAAACCAACAAGCATTGTAAACATCCTAAAGGCAAACCTTGGCACATTATTTTTATAATACAATGGAATTATACAAGGGGATAATTATTTTTTTTGAAAAGTTTCTGTAATCAAGATTCACAAAGTTTCTGTGAGCATGAACAAAGTTCAAGGCTAGCTCCCAGTTCAACAATGCTTGTCTTTCTCACTTTCACTTTCCTTTTTGAAAAGTTTTTGGTTTCTCCTCTTTATTTTTGTGTTTTTAAACTATATGAAAGCACTCAACAGAAATAAATGACTCTCTAAAACTTCCGGGTTGTCTCCCTGGCAGCGCTTTCTTTAAAGCCATTAACAATGATTTGTAATTTAGTAGTGAGCACAAAGTAACATATATCATGCAACAACGAAGTCTAGCTCTCTTCCTATGCATCGGCATGTCATAAAAGAACAATTCATGCACACCAAGTAAAGGCCAATGCATAGTATAAGCAGTTTCTTGCAATTTCATCGTGCTGGAAACATAAAGAGTCGGAGATGTAGTTCCTCTCTCATAATAATTGCAAGTAGGAGCAGCAAGCACATGCATATTATATCTATAAAAATCATCATCTGCAATGGTAAAAGGCAACCCATTAATATAATCCTTAATAAGCATAAACTTCTCTGATAAAGTGTAGTAGGGAGAATTCAAAAAGATAATAGGACTATCATGCGTGGGTGCAATAGCAACAATTTCATGTTTAACATAAGGAACTATAGCAAGTTCATCTCCATAAGCATAATTCATATTGGCATCTTGGCCACAAGCATCATCAAAAGGGGATATTTCAAGAGAATCAACGGGATCATAGCAATCATCCTTTGGTAAGCATGAAGGGGAATTAAATAATGTATGAGTTGGAGGGTTACTCTCATTATAAGGTGGGCACGGGTAGCTAATCCGCTCTTCCTCCTTTTGTTCTTCACTCTCCTCATCATCTTTTTCATCCAATGAGCTCACTGTTTCATCAATTTCTTCTTCCATAGCTTCCTGCAAAATATTAGTCTCTTCTTGGACAGCGGAGAAGTCCTCAATATATGGTTTAACATCGGCATTAGAAGCATAATTATCCTAACAATATTGAAATATGGCAAAATTTTCAGATTTGTAAAGAGTAGCATCATACTTTTCAATCAAAGAGGCAATCTCATAAGCACCTTTAAAAGCAACAAATTCTTCAATTTGTTGAACATCATAGTAATTGTAAACACCCTTAGCATACGAAGATACGATTCGATTATCACTAAACAAGCATTGATAGGGTAGGTGTTTCTTAGGGTCTTCAGAACAACAAGTAAACTCATATATTTCACATAAATTCCAAGCATAGCATTGCAAATGTTGAATTTGATCCCATAATAGTTTCCCTTTTTCAGATATACGGTGCCACACAAAACAAGCATGCTCATCTAAAGATTTGCCCTCAACTAAGCTAGTTGGGGTTTCAGCACGAGCACATAGGGATCGAAGATGATCCAAGTAAAAAGCTTCAGTAGTGCGATAGATTTTGAGTGGTTCTTCAACCATTGGAGCAGTAGGTACAACTAATTTTTTTGGTATTTTGCATTTCCTACCCATAACTAAAGATAGAAAACAACTAAGAACAGCAAATAAAAATTACTTAGTGATAAAGCAAACAAGCACACATGAGAATATTCACCCCACGCTATGACTCCCCGACAACGGCACCAGAAAAAGGTCTTGATAACCCACAAGTGTAGGGGATCGCAACACTTTTCGATAAGTAAGAGTGTCGAACCCAACGAGGAGCTAAAGGTAGAATAAATATTCACTCAAGTTCTATCGACCACCGATACAACTCTATGCATGCTTGACGTTTGCTTTACCTAGAACAAGTATGAAACTAGAAGTACTTTGTAGCTGTGATAGGATAGGTTTGCAAGATAATAAAGAGCACGTAAACATAAACTAGGGGTTGTTTAGATAAAGAAGCAATAAAGTAAATATTAGTAGAGAGCTTTTTGTTACGAGAAAGTTATTTGTCCAAGGCAATCGATAACTAGACCGGTAATCACTATTGCAATTTTATTTGAGGGAGAGGCATAAGCTAACATACTTTCTCTACTTGGATCATATGCACTTATGATTGGAACTCTAGCAAGCGTCCACAACTACTAAAGATTCATTAAGGTAAAACCCAACCATAGCATTAAAGTATCAAGTCCCCTTTTATCCCATACGCAAACAACCTACTTACTCGGGTTTGTGTTTGAATCACTCACGCAACCCACTATAAGCAAATCATAAACATATTGCAAACCGTACAGCGGGGATCCCTCACGCTCGCGCGACACGGAGAGCACCATAGGACAGCACCAATAATAAAACATGCAACTCAAACTAATCACAATCATCAATTAACCCATAGGACAAAACGGATCTACTCAAACATGATAAGATAGCCATACATCATTGGGAAATAATATATAGCGTTGAGCACCATGTTTAAGTAGAAATTACAGCGGGTAAGAGAGAGGTTACACCTCTGCATAGAGGGGGGAAGAGTTGGTGATGAAGGTGGTGAAGTTGTTGGTGAAGATCGCGGTGATGATGATGGCCCCCGGCAGCGCTCCGGCGCCACCGGAAGCAAGGGGGAGAGAGCCCCCCTTCTTCTTCTTCTTCCTTGACCTCCTCCCTAGATGGGAGAAGGGTTTCTCCTCTGGTACTTGGCTCCCATGGCTTGGGAGGGGCGAGAGCCCCTCCGAGATTGGATCTATCTCTCTGTTTCTCTCTGTTTCTGCGTTCTCAGATTCTACCCCTTCACTGTTTCGTTTATATTTGGAGATCCGTAACTCCGATTGGGGTGAATCTTTCGCCCAGATCTTTCTCATAAAATTAGCTTTCTTGCGCCAAAAGAAGAGTGTCAACCGCCTTACGGGTGGCTCACGAGAGCCCAGGCCGCGCCCAGGGGGGAAGGCACACCCCCTGTCTCGTGGCCACCCAGGACACCGTTTCGCGTTGATTTTACTTCCCAAAAATCATAAATATTCCGAAAAAAATCTCCGGCCGTTTTTATCCGTTTGGACTCCGTTTGATATTGGGTTTCCGCGAAACAAAAAAACATGCAACAGACAAGAACTGGCACTGGGCACTAGATCAATATGTTAGTCCCAAAAAATAGTATAAAAAGTTGCCAACAATATATAAAAGTTGAATAATATTGGCATGGAACAATCAAAAATTATAGATACGACGGAGACGTATCATTGGTATATGAAGGCCGTGCATTTCTTCAACAGGTGGTAAATTCTTAACATCTTCAGCTTTAATACCTTTTTCTTTCATAGATTTCTTTACCTCTTGCATATCTTCAGGATTGAGAAATAGTACACCTCTTTTCTTTGGAGTTGGCTTAGGAGTTGGTTCAGGAAGTGTCCAATTGTTTTCATTAGTCAACATATTATTCAATAGCAATTCAGCTTGATCAACATTTCTTTCCCTGAAAACACAACCAGCCCAACTATGCAGGTGGTCTCTGGAAGCATAGGTTAGTCCATTATAAAAGATATCGAGTATTTCATTTTTCTTAATAGGATGATCAGGAAAAGCATTAAGTAATTGGAGAAGCCTCCCTAAGATTGTGGGAGACTCTCTTCTTCAATTTGCACAAAATTATATATTTCCCTTAGAGTAGCTTGTTTCGCAGGGAAATATTTAGCAGAGAAGTAATAAATCATATCCTGGGGACTACGCACACAACCAGGATCAAGAGAATTAAACCAAGTTTTAGCACCACCCTTTAATGAGAACGGAAATATCTTAAGGATATAATAGTAGCGAGTTTTCTCATCATTAGTGAATAGGGTGGTTATATCATTTAACTTAGTAAGATGTGCCACAATAGTTTTAGATTCATAGCCATAGAAAGGATCAGATTCAACCAAGGTAATTATCTCAGGATTGACAGAGAAATCATAATCCTTATCAGTAACACAGATAGGTGAAGTAGCAAAAGCAGGGTCATATTTCATTCTAGCATACATGACCCAGCAACGAACGTGTCGATCAACAGCGAATGAATCCCAAGTCGTAGCAAGCTACAATGACTTAAAGGATCACCGCGTGACATTTCCCTGAAGGGACAGACATAGGAACGAAGAAGGCCAGCCTAAGTGTTCCAGAGCAATAGTAAGCTACCATGGCTCAGTGGAAGCACTAGGAGACATTTCGCGGTAAGAGAGGCTACCAAGGATAAACAACTAGATAGTCAGATCCCACACATACCAAGCATTTCAAACATACACACAATATGCTCGATATGTGCAAATACAAACATGGCATCACAACGAAACTCTACAACTCAAGTACTTTATTTAAAAGGCTCCAGAGAGCCATACATATCATTCATACAGATAGGGGTCACACGACCCATCATTCAAGTCATACAAGCATACAAGCCATAGGCGGAAACAACATGTCTGGGTACAGACATCTAGAAAGTAAAAATGCTTGAGGAAGCCTATCTATCCTACAAGGGGCCTCCATGTGCTCAGGATCACCACCTGGGCCTCAGGCTACTCATCGACATCAAGGTCTACGTAAAACCCATCGGAAGGGGTGGCAGTATCGTCTGCAAGCGTAATTAAGCAAACATGAGTACAAAGGTACTCAGCAAGACTTACATCAGATCCTACATACATGCAAATTATCAATAAGAGATGATGGGTTATTGCAGCAAGCCAGCTTTGACTCTTGGCTAAACTATCTTACGAGACACCAACTTGTAATTGTTTTGCGCACTCGAGTCCACTACTCACCACAACAATACACTACCGAGGATCCACTCCCGTCATCCTACGGAAGGGCCATCCACGACACTCACACTTGTCTTGAGGCTTTTAGTAGTTTCCATTTACTTGTCTATGAACTGTATAGGCAACCAAGTAGTCCTTTACCGTGGATGCGGCTATTTGAATAGATGATGTTAACCCTGCAGGGGTGTACTTCTTCATACATGTTTCCACCACTTAGCGTCTGCACACGACATGTGCTCGATAGAATTCAAGCGAAAGCCGACGTGGGTGTAGACCACGACCTGACTAACCACACAAGTCTCTAGTCCAGGTTTATCGCCTATTCAGGTTCCATCCGTAGGGAGTTCGGCCGAGGTATTTCCACATACGTCCCCGAACAATGTGTACAGGGTTCCCGAGACGCCAAACGGGCGCCCGGCATACCCGGCCACGTACCTACCGCATCACAGCCTGCCCCGAGGGTCAGCGCTGTGCACGGCCTCCAGTATACTACAAACACCAGAAACTACTTGCAACTCCTGGACAGAGGACAAGGGCGGCTAATAAGTCGAGCGGGATCATATTTCACGACCCAATGCATTGTAGTAGCTGAATCTTAAACATACAGATCTCAGTGCTTAAGGACGGTTCCAATGAAACAAACCACCATGTACTCCTACATGGCCTCTTATCGATACCTTTACCAACTCGTGTTCAACACATCACTCTCATTACTGACATGCTCATTTCACTCTAGCCCATCACCTAGATGAACCTGACCTGACACGACTCTAAGCATAGCAGGCATAGCAAGGTAGGAAACACTAACATGGCTCAATCAACTCCTACACATGCTAGTGTGTTTCATCTAGTTACTATGGCAATGACAGGTCATGCAGAGGAAATGGGTTCAACTACCATAGCACACAGCAGTTTGAAGCACGGTTGTCTTAAATGCATTAAATGGGAGCAGGAGCGAGAACATGGGATTTTATCGATATGATCAAATGGGTGGTTGCTTGCCTGGCAGGTCTGTAGTCTGGTACTCACGGTATTCCTCCGGGGCAGAACCTACCGCAGGGAGCACCGGTAACACAATAAATACCAAACAATATGCAACAATATGATGCATGCATGTGACATGGCAAAATGAGTGTGTTGGGCTAATGAAACTATAACCAGATGGGTTTGAGCTATTTTGAACCAAAGATTCAAAATCCAAACTCATTTGTGATCTTAAATAGTTCCTTATCATGTTTTGCACTAAACAACAAGTTAACTTGTTTAAACATGCATGAAACCAGTACAGCTGGATAGATTGGATTTTTCGGATCATTTTTCATATATAACACTTTGCATTTGGAGTTACAGATTAATTTCTATGAATTTTTGAAGTTAGCACTATTTTCTGAAATTTCCTGAATAAGAATAAATCCAAAAAATGTATTACTGCATCTGCAAGTCAACTGGGCGGTCTAGGTCAAACCTGACCAGTGGGCCCCACTGGTCAATATCACTATTAGTTAACTAACTTAATTAGGATTAGTTTAACCCTAATCTAGGTTTGACTAAAGGGCAGGGCCCACATGTTAGTGACCCAGGGGGGTCAAATCCCTGGTCAAACTGGGTTGACTCATCGACATTTAGCGCCCGGTGACATCCAGATGTGACAGAGGGTGCGGGTTTCATCCTCCGGCGACCAAATGGACAGTGGAGGCCACCTACGAGCAGCTAGGAGCCAGCCGCGTCGAGGGGTGGTGGTGGTTGAGCTCAAGGTCGCCGAAAACGACGCCGACGACGAGCTTTGCTGCTGCCGGAGTTCGGGTGAGGCTGAACTCATCATTGTGGTGGTTCTGGAGGCATGAGGCCAGCTCCTACGTGGCCTATGCGGTGCGGTGAGGTCGTTAGGCATGGTGGCGTGGCCATTGGGTGGCCGGAGCTACGTCGGCGACGACCTCAGGCGGCGGGGCGTGTGGTGAAGCTCGTTGCCGTCGTTGCAGTGGACGGCAGTGACAACGGAGAGGATGGGGAGAGTGCAGGAGCTCATGGTGATCTCAGCGAGCTAGGTGGCGAGGTCGGGAAAAAGCTGGAGCGAGCGTGATGGCAAAGGGGATCTCCGGCGACGGCGAGGTCGGGCGAGGTTGTTGCGGTGGCTCCTGGGCGAATGAGCGCTCGGGGCTCGGTCTGCTCGACGAAGAGGAGGGCGGCGAAGCTTCTAGGCACGGCGAGGCGGCGTGGGGTCGACAGTGGCCGCGGCTACGACGGTGGTGCGGCTGCAGGTGCATCGGCCATGGTGGGAGAGGGCTAGTGAGAGGCGCTGCGGGAGAGTGAGGTGTCCAGGGGGTGGGGTGACGACATGGAGGTCATCCACGCGTCCAGCAGCGCGGGCGGCAAGCAGCTGGCGCCGTGGCGAGCTCGCGCGTGCCGACGGTCACCTCCCTGCCTGCCTGACGGGGAAGAAGCAGCTGGCTGGCGTGGGCCAACACAGTGCTAGGCCACCAGGTGGGCCGGCTGGGTAAGTTGTTCTGGTGGGTTTCTTTTCCTTTTATTTATGTTTTCTTTTCTTTCTGCAAGTTTGTGGCTTTTCTAAAAATACGTAGGCACTTTCAAAAATCATGAAACTGCTCATGCCTACTGTATAGAATATATCCAACAGGAAACATTTTAGTTTATGATTATTTGGATATTTAAAATATTTTATAGCATTTAAATGTCCAAATGCAAATAACATATGATTTAATCCAGTAACCTTACGATGTCCTAGAAAATTGTGCACCATTTTTGTCAGAGGTTTTAGACCAAGGCAAAGATGATGAACATTTTATAAGGGCATTTCAGGTTCATTGAAAAAGATTTTAGTAAACCCTAGTTGGATTAAGGGGGTGCTGGGGGTTCTCTCATCCCCATTTCCAAGTTTCTGATCAAAGTAAACATGATGCATTCACTCTAATGCATGTACTGACTAGGGTTGTGACATTCAAATAGACGAATATGAGATTGTGTGATGCATATCTTATAATCATACCCACGGATACTTGAGGTGACATTGGAGTATCTAGGTGACATTAGGGTTTTGGTTGATTTGTGTCTTAAGGTGTCATTTTACTACGAACTCTAGGGTTGTTTGTGACACTTATAGGAATAGCCCAATGGATTGATCGGAAAGAATAATTTTGAGGTGGTTTCGTACCCTATAATAATCTCTTCATTTGTTCACTGCTATTAGTGACTTTGGAGTGACTCTTTGTTGCACGCTGAGGGATAGTTATATGATCTAATTATGTTATGATTGTTGAGAGAACTAGCACTAGTGAAAGTATGAACCCTAGGCCTTGTTTCGAAGCACTGCAATACCGTTTTCGCTCACTTTTGTTACTTGCTACCTTGCTTTTTTTTATAATTTTAGATTACAAAAACCTATATCTACCATCCATATTGCACTTGTATCACCATCTCTTCACTGAACTAGTGCCCCTATACAATTTACCAGTATTGGGTGTGTTGGGGACACAAGAGACTCTTTGTTATTTGGTTGCAGGGTTGTTTGAGGGAGCCCATCTTCATCCTACGCCTCCCACGGATTGATAAACCTTAGGTCATCCACTTGACTGAAATTTGCTACCGTCCTACAAACCTCTACACTTGGAGGCCCAACAACGTCTACAAGAAGAAGGTTACGTAGTAGACATCAAGCTCTTTTCTGGCGCTGTTGTCGGGGAGGTTAGTGCTTGAAGGTATATCTTTAGATCTTGCAATCAGATCTTTTAGTTTCTTATTTTATCACTAGTTTAGTCTATAAAATAAAACTACAAAAAATGGAATTGATGGTGCCTCATATGCTTCTTCTTTTTAGTGTCTTTTGTAAACATAAGGATTTCAATAATTGTGCCAAAGTGTTAGAAGAAGAATGCAATAAAATGTTTGGCACTAGATCTTTGAATGATGAGCATGATTGCAATGTTGTTAGTATGGACTCTTTGAATATCCATAGTACTAATGATGATTGCACTAGTCATGATAAAAATGTCTCTTATAAGCATGACAACTTTTGTGGAGTGCATTTTGCAAGTACACACCAAATAGGGAAGTTAGATTTTCCAAGAGGCATAAGTATTTAGAAACAAAACGGTTGCAAGAGAGGCTAGATGTTTGTGCTGAAAATTTAAAATTTCTTTGCCATCCTTGTGAACTTTGCAATGAACGTGATCATTTAAATCTCCAATGCAAATTGATTCATGATCGAATCGTTTCCAAAAATTGTGATCACTTGATTTCCCTTGCGCATCATAATGAACTTAGTTTGCTTGTGGGTTATGAGGAAATGAAACGTATAACTAAGGATCTTCCAGAATTTGTCCTTGATAAAGTTCCTGATTTTGATCTAGAGAAAATTTGTATGTATTGTGCGGTGAATTACATTGAAAATCCTTATATTGCCAATTACATAAAGAGAAGAAAACAAATAGAAGATCAAGAGAATACTAATGAAAATGGAATAGATTTCCCAATATCCTCCTATTCTTTCTTATGATGAATCAGGTAACGAGGAGAAGCTTTTTGTTCAACCAATCTCATTAATAAGGAGCTCCAAAAAGAGGATTAAACCCACACATGATGCGAAGAAGAAAAAGAAAAGATGGAGAAGCAAAGGTAAAAAAGGTATCCCTTCCAAATGATGTTGCTCCTATTACTCATTGTGATGATGATAATTGCTATACTATTGGTGCTATCCATACTATTAATGATGAGAGTGATTATGCTTATGATATGAAAACGCCCAAGCTTGGGGATGCTATGTTTGATGAGAATGACATGTTTGAGAATTTATTTGCTGCAATTAATGTTTGTACCAAGCTTGGGGATGCTATGTTTAATGAAGATGATATTTTTAGTATCCCAAGTTTTGACGAGCAAATTTATTATGATGATAGCATGCCTCCTATTTATGATGATTATATTGATGAAAGTGGGTTTGGAAGAGTGTCAACTTTAGGAAGTAATGATCCCACTAATTTGGAGGGTGTTGAATCTTATTGTGATAATTATGAAAGTGGATTTGGAGAGGTCATGACTTCATTTAGTAATGATTCCACTATCTTGGAAGAGGTTTAAATTGATTTTGATGAGAACAAAGTTGCTACTTATGATGATTATTGTGATGATACTTATGATATAAAAACTAGTGATGATTATATTTATAAAACTTGTCATGATTGTGATTATCCTTTTTCTGAACATTACTCTTTCAATGTGGAAATAATTTATAGTATTCAAGTTTCTCATGATACTCCCACTATTCCGAATGAGAAGAATTTTGCTTATGTGGAGAGTAATAAAATTTATATGCTTGGGGATCGTGAAAATAATGATTTATGTGATAGTTATATTGTTGAATTCATTCATGATGCTACTGAAAACTATTATGAGGGAGGAATATATGCTTGTAGGAATTGCAATAATATCAAGTTTCCTCTCTATGTGTTGAAAATCTTGAAGCTATGCTTGTTTTGCCTTCCTGTGCTAGTTAATTGTTGTTCCCATAAGTTGTTTGCTCAAAAAATCCCTATGCATAGGAAGTGGGTTAGGCTTAAATTTGCTAGTAATATGCTTCATGATGCACTCTTTATGTTTCAATTCTTATCTTTTATACGAGCATCATTGAAATCATCATGCCTAGCTAAAAAGGCATTAAAGAAAATCGCTTGTTGGGAGACAACCCAATATTTACCCTTACTGTTTTTGTGTGTTCACATGATTATGATATTGTATCAATCATGTTTTATAGCTTTTGTTTCAATAAAGTGTCAAGTAGAACCTTTGGGAAGACTTAGGTGAAAGTTAATGCGATCTTGCTGTAAAAAACAGAAACTTTGCACTCACAAGAATAATTGTCTTTTTTAACATAAGAGTGCTTTTAAGTTGATTCTTTTTTAATAAGACTAATAGAGAAATTCCTCACGTCCACCTATTTATTTTAGAATTTTTGGAGTTACAGAAGTATTCGAGAGTTACAGATTACTACAGACTATTCTGTTTTTGACAGATTCTGTTTTCTGTGTGTTGTTTGCTTATTTTGATGAATCTATGAGTAGTATCGGAGGGTATGAACCATAGAGAATTTGTAATACAGTATATATTACACCAATATAAGTAAAGAATGAGTTCACAACAGTACCAAAAGTGGTGATTTATTTTCTTATACTAACGGAGCTTACGAGTTTTTTATTGAGTTTTGTGTTGTGAAGTTTTCAAGTTTTGGGTAAAGATTCGATGGACTATGGAATAAGGAGTGGCAAGAGCCTAAGGTTAGGGATGCCCAAGGCACCTCAAGGTAGTATTCAAGGACAACCAAGATCCTAAGCTTGGGTATGCCCCGGAAGGCATCCCCTCTTTAGTCTTCGTTCATCGGTAACTTCACTTGGAGCTATATTTTTATTCACCACATGATATGTGTTTTGCTTGGAGCGTCATTTTATTTTATTTTGTTTTGCTTGATGTTTAAATAATATCCCAAGATATGAAATTCTTAAATGTTAGAGAGTCTTCACATAGTTACATAATTATTCGACTACTCATTGATCTTCACTTATTTCTTTTGAAATAGTTTGTCGTTTGCTCTAGTGCTTCACTTATATCTTTTAGAGCACGATGGTGGTTTTATTTTGAAGAAATAGATGGACTCTCATGCTTCATTTATATTATTTTGAGAGTCTTAAACAGCATGGTAATTTGCTTTGGTTATAAAACTAGTCCTAATATGATGGGCATCCAAGAGGGATATAATAAAAACTTTCATATAAAGTGCATTGAATACTATGAGAAGTTTGATTCCTTATGATTGTTTTGAGATATGAGGATGGTGATATTAAAGTCATGCTAGTGAGTAATTGTGGATTGTAGAAATACTTGTGCTAAGGTTTGTGATTCCCATAGCATGCACGTATGGTGAACCGTTATGTGATGAATTCGGAGCATGATTTATTTATTGATTGTCTTCCTTATGAGTGGCGGTCGGGGACGAGCGATGGTCTTTTCCTACCAATCTATCCCTAGGAGCATGCGCGTAGTACTTTCTTTCGATTACTAATAGATTTTTGCGATAAGTATGTGAGTTCTTTATGACTAATGTTAAGTCCATGGATTATACACACTCTCACCCTTCCACCATTGCTAGCCTCTCTAGTACAACGCAACTTTCGTCGGTACCATACACCCACCATATACCTTTCTCAAAACTGCCACCATACCTACATATTATGGCATTTCCATAGCCATTCCAAGATATATTGCCATGCAACTTTCCACCGTTCCGTTTATTATGACAAGCATCATCATTGTCATATTGCTTCGCATGATCATGAAGTTGACATCGTATTTGTGGCAAGCTACCTTTCATAATTATTTCATACATGTCACTCTTGATTCATTGCACATCCTGGTACACCGCCGGAGGCATTCATATAGACTCATATTTTGTTCTAAGTATCGAGTTGTAATTCTTGAGTTGTAAGTAAATAAAAGTGTGATGATCATCATTATTAGAGCATTGTCCCAGTGAGGAAAGGATGATGGTGACTATGATTCCCCCACAAGTCGGGATGAGACTCCAGATGAAAAATAAAAATAAAAATAAAAAAAGAGGCAAAAAAAGAGAAGACCAAAAAAAAGAGAAAAAGAGAGAAGGGGCAATGCTACTATCCTTTTACCATACTTGTGCTTCAAAGTAGCACCATGATCTTCATGATAGAGAGTCTCCTATGTTGTCACTTTCATATACTAGTGGGAATTTTCATTATAGAACTTAGCTTGTATATTCCAATGATGGGATTCCCCAAAATGCCCTAGGTCTTCGTTAGCAAGCGAGTTGGATGCACACCCACTTAGTTTCTTTTTGATCTTTCGTACACCTATAGCTCTAGTGCATCCGTTGCATGGCAATCCCTACTCACTCACATTGATATCTATTGATGGACATCTCCATAGCCCATTGATATGACTAGTTGATGTGAGACTATCTTCTCCTTTTTGTCTTCTCCACAACCACCATATTCTCTTCCACAATAGTGCTATATCCATGGCTCACGCTCATGTATTGCATGAAGATTAAAAAAGTTTGAGAACATCAAAAGTATGAAACAATTGCTTGGCTTGTCATCGGGGTTGTGCTTGATTAAATACTTTGTGTGATGAAGATAGAGCATAGCCAGACTATATGATTTTGTAGGGATAGATTTCTTTGGCCATGTTATTTTGAGAAGACATGATTGCTTTGTTAGTATGCTTGAAGTATTATTGTTTTTATGTCAATATTAAACTTTTGTTTTGAATCTTATGGATCTGAATATTCTTGCCACAATAGAGAATATTACATTGATAAATATGTTAGGTAGCATTCCACATCAAAAATTCTATTTTTATCATTTACCTACTCGAGGACGAGCATGAATTAAGCTTGGGGATGCTGATACGTCTCCAACATATCTATAATTTTTGATGTATTCATGCCATGTTTATAATATTTTTACATGATTTTGGTATGATTTGGTTAGAACTAACCCGGACTGATGCTGTTTTCAGCAGAACTACCGTGGTGTTGTTTTTGTGCAGAAATAAAAGTTCTTGGAATGCGCTGAAAATCAACGAAGATTTTTTTGGAAAATATAAAAAATACTGGAATGAAAAGTTATCGGAGGGGAGTCCCATGGGCTCCACGAGGGTGGTGGGCGCCCCCACCCCCTGGGGTGCGCCCCTGTGCCTCGTGGACTCTCCGTGGGGCCCCCTGACTTGTTCTCGACGCCAACCTCTCCTATAAATTCCCAAACCTCTAGAACATAACCTAGATTGGGAGTTCCACCACCGCAAGACTCTTTAGCCACCAAAAACCAATCGGGGCCCTGTTTCAGCACCGTGCCGGAGGGGGATCCATCACCGGTGGCTATCTTCATCATCCCGTCGCTCTCCATGATGAGGAGGGAGTAGTTCACCCTCGGGGCTGAGGGTATGTACCAGTAGCTATGTGTTTGATCTCTCTCTCCCGTGGTCTTGATTTGGCACGATCTTGATGTACCGGGAGCTTTGATATTATAGTTGGATCTTGATGTTTCTCCCCCTCTACTTCTTGTAATGGATTGAGTTTTCCCTTTGATGTTATCTTATCGGATTGAGTCTTTAATGATTTGAGAGCACTTGATGTATGTCTTGCGTGGGATACCCGTGGTGACAATGGGGTATTGTATTGGTTCACTTGATGTACGTTTTGGTGATCAACTTGCGGGTTCCATGACCTTGGGAATCTATGCATAGGGGTTGGCACACGTTTTCGTCTTGACTCTCTGGTAGAAACTTTGGGGCACTCTTTGAAGTTCTTTGTGTTGGTTTGAATAGATGAATCTGAGATTATGTGATGCATATCATATAATCATACCCACGGATACTTGAGGTGACATTGGAGTATCTAGGTGACATTAGGGTTTTGGTTGATTTGCGTCTTAAGGTGTTATTTTACTACGAACTCTACGGTTGTTTGTGAAACTTATAGGAGTAGCCCAATGGATTGATTGGAAAGAATAACTTTGAGGTGCTTTCGTACCCTACAATAATCTCTTCATTTGTTCGCTGCTATTAGTGACTTTGGAGTGACTCTTTGTTGCACGTTGAGGGATAGTTATATGATCTAATTATGTTATCATTGTTAAGAGAACTTGCACTAGTGAAAGTATGAACCCAAGGCCTTGTTTTGAAGCATTGCAATACCGTTTTCGCTCACTTTTGTTACTTGCTACCTTGCTGTTTTTATAATTTCAGATTACAAAAACCTATATCTACCACCCATATTGCACTTGTATCACCATCTCTTCGCCGAACTAGTGAACCTATACAATTTACCATTGTATTGGGTGTGTTGGGGACACAAGATACTCTTTTTTATTTGGTTGCAGGGTTGTTTGAGAGAGACCATCTTCATCCTACGCCTCCCACGGATTGATAAACCTTAGGTCATCCACTTGAGTGAAATTTTCTACTGTCCTACAAACCTCTGCACTTGGAGGCCCAACAATGTCTACAAGAAGAAGGTTACGTAGTAGACATCACGCGCCGAGCGGTAGTACCGTATGAGGTGGATCTCGCCAGAGTGGTAGTACCGCACGAGAGGCGCGGTAGTACCGCACAGATGAATCTAGCAAGAACGGATCTGGACATCCGCAAATTTGGGTCGGTACTACCGTTGATCAAAAATACCGTGTTGCAACATACCAAATAGCATCTCTACATCACTAGAACTCTCCTACACCCTCCTCTTGCAATGATTTAGCCAAAAAACTCAAGAACTACACATGCATCTCCCAAAATCTAGAAGCAAAATGACGAGGCAGAGAGAGAAGGACTAAGGGAGATACATAGTTCCATGGCAAGAGGGCGAGGTGGGGATCGATTCCATCGGTCAGAATGTGAGGAGTGCGGCCGAAGAAGGAGATCCGGCGAGGTCCTCCGGCGCCGTTCTTGGGTAGGAGAGAGAGAGAGACGAAGTGGGGAAAACGAGTTGAATGGGTATGAGGGAGTTGGAACTCCCCCTACCCGCTCTTGACCCCCACCCGCTCGCGATGGCGCAGTAGTACCACCCGGGTGGAAGTACCGCACACAGGGCGGTAGTACCGCTCTTCCAGCGGCGGTAAAAAATTATTGCCGCGATGGAAGCGGTAGTACCGTGCCTCGGATGCACCTATGCATGCATAGGGTAACCCATCTCCTGCGGTAGTACCATGGCTTGTCATGGTAGTATCGTAAACCCAAGAAAGTGCACGTTTCGACAAGACAAAAAAACACGGCCTTTGCAAAGCAACCTTCAAGCAACCGGACATGCAAACGAGGACACATAGACGAGGCAACTCAAACACAAACACGACTCAGAAGAAGGCAAAAGACAACAAGGACCAAGCACGAACCAAAACCTCTCGAGGGGAGAGGGCGGTCGCCGGAGCCACCTATGTTTGAGTCAATTGGTATGGCACCGCGAAGAATTATTCTTGGGCCCATGACCAAAAACTCGTCTTTGAAGCACAAGTACCATAAAAAATGGCTAATGTGAAAGAGTCGATCAATTTATGCATAATGGGGGGAGGGAGAGTTCATTGAGAGAACAACACTCCCCCTATGTCCATGCCTACACCTAAACAAGATATGAAGATGAGTATGGTGGGGTGTGCAAGGGTTCAAGCCACATTGCTCGAATCAATGATATTTAACTCATGCCTTAATTCGCGAAATCTTGCTTCATCCAAGGGCTTCATGAAAATATCTGCAAGGTTATCATGAGTGTTGACATATTTGAGTTGGATCTCCCCTCGCCTAATGTGATCCCGGATGAAGTGATACCGAATCTCAGTATGCTTCATCTTGAAGTGTTGCAGCGGGTTGAGAGAGATCTTGATGGCACTTTTATTGTCACACCAAAGAGGCACCTCGTCACAAATGACACCGTAATCCTTTAAAGTTTGCCTCATCCATAGAAGTTGAGCACAACAACTACCGGGGGCCACATACTTCGCTTCGGTGGACGAGAGAGACACACAACTTTGCTTCTTAGAAGACAAACTCACCAAAGAGCAACCCAATAAATTGGCACCCTTCGAAGGTTGACTTCCTATCCACTTTGTCTCCCGCCCAATCCGAGTCTGAATAGCCCAAAAGGTTGATGTTGGCTCCTCTTGGGTACCATAAGCCAAAGTTTGGGGTATGAGCCAAATATCGAAAGATTCGCTTGACCGCCACATAGTGGCTTTCCTTAGGTGCGGCTTGAAACTGTGCACAAATTCCCACACTCAACATGATATCCGGTCTAGATGCACAAAGGAAAAGCAAGGAGCCAATCATGGAACGATATACATTTTGATCCACCACTTTACCATTGGGATCTAGTTCTAGTTGGCATTTGACGGGCATTGGAGTGGAAGCCGGCTTGACGTCACTTAGCTTTAATATCTTGAGCATGTCTTGAGTGTATTTGGCTTGGTTGATGAAGGTTCCTTCTCTTATTTGCTTGATTTCGAACCCGAGAAAGAACTTCAACTCTCCCATCATGGACATCATGAACTTCGAGGTCATGAGAGCGGAAAATTCCTCATTGAAAGCTTTGTTAGGGGAACCAAAGATAATATCATCAACATATAGTTGGCATACAAACAACTCCCATTTGACCTTCTTAGTAAAAAAGAGTGGGGTCAATTTTCCCAATTTCAAACCCACGATCTTGCAACAACTCGGTAAGGTGCTCGTACCACGCACGTGGGGCTTGTTTAAGGCCATAGAGTGCCTTATCGAGTTGGTACACATGATTGGGGAACTCGGGATCCTAAAACCCCGGGGGTTGTTTAACATAAACCAACTCATTAATAGGACCATTAAGAAAAGAACTCTTCACATCCATTTGTTGCAATTTGAAGTTATGATGAGAAGCATAAGCAATCAACAAACAAATAGATTCAAGGCGAGCAACACGAGCAAAGGTTTCACCGTAGTCGATACCCTCGACTTGGGAGTAGCCTTGTGCTACCAAACGAGCCTTGTTGCGAATAATAATTCCATGAGCATCTTGCTTGTTCTTGAATATCCACTTGGTTCCAATGACATTATGGTTCCCCGTTGGCCTTGGCACCAATCTCCACACCTTGTTGTGCTTGAAGTTGTTGAGTTCTTCATGCATGGCATTGAGCCAATCCGGATCCTCGAGCGCCGCATAGACCTTTTGGGGTTCAACACAAGAAACAAACATGTGATGTTCACAATAGTTTGCTAATTGTCTATGAGTGCTTACCCCTTTTCTCAAACTTCCAAGCACATTCTTCATAAGATCATCTTTGGTAGTGAGCTTGGAAGCAATCTTGGCGGCACGATGCTCCAATTCCTCCTCAAGAGATAGTTGAGGAGTGGAAACTTGATCATCTTGAGCATCGTCATGAGCTTGTTCTTGATCTTGAGCTCGCTCTTGATCTTGAACTTGCTCGGGAGGGAGAACTTGACCTTGGGCATCACTTGGTGGTTCACCACCATCTTGAGATTGATCTTGCCCTTGATCTTGTTCACTTTGTTGAGGGCCTTCACTTTGTTCTTCGGAAGCGTGTGGGTCTTGGGTTGGTGTTGGCTCCACTTGGGTGGAACTTTGTCCTTCTCCTTCGTCCACAAGGGGTTCCTCAATGGGTAGGATATGACCAACACCCATTCTTATTATGGCTTGGGGATGAATTTCATCACCTACATCACAAGTACCACTTTGCTCCACTTGGGAGCCGTTATTCTCATCAAACTCCATGTTACACATCTTGTCAATGAGTCCCGTGGACTTGTTGAGGACACGGTAAGCATGAGAGTTTGTACCATAACCAACAAATATGCCCTCATAAGCTGTAGCCTCAAATTTAGACAAACGAACACCTTTCTTGAGAATGAAACACTTACAACCGAACACCCGGAAGTACTTGAGGTTGGGCTTGTTACCTATAAGTATATCATATGGAGTCTTGTTCAAGCCCTTGCGGAGTTAGAGCCGATTGGATGCATGACAAGTAGTGCTGATGGCTTTGGCCCAAAAATTGTAGGGAGACTTGAACTCTGCCATCATGGTCCTTGCCACGTCCATCAACATCCGGTTCTTCCTCTCCACTACACCATTTTGTTGAGGGGTGTAAGGTGCGGAATATTGATGCTTGATCCCCTCATCACCAATAAACTCATCCAAGGTGTAGTTCTTGAACTTGGTGCGGTTGTCACTTCTTATTGTCAAGATCTTTGCAGTGTGTTGACCTTGAGCTTCATTTGCAAAGTCGATGAAGGTTTGTTGAGTCTCACTCTTCCTCTTGAAGAAATATACCCAAGTGTATCTTGAATAATCATCCACAATCACCAAGCAATACTTCCTACCCCCAAGACTATCAAAGGATGGAGGCCCAAAGAGGTCCAAGTGAAGGAGCTCCAAGGGTCTCTTCGAATAGATGGTAGTCGTGGGAGGGTGAGCCTTCTCATGTAGCTTTCCTTTGATACAAGCACTGCAAGCACGATCTTTGGCAAAACTAATATTTGTTAGTCCACGGACATGGTCCCCCTTGAGAAGACTTTGCAAAGATCTCATATTGATTTGGGCTAAACGGCGATGTCGAAGCCATCCCATGTCAACTTTAGCCATTAGGCATGTTGCGGTCTTAGTGGGTCGCTTCGAAAAGTTAATCACATAAAGACCGTTTTTGACATGCCCAACAAAGGCTACTTTAAGAGTCTTGCTCCATGGTATCAATATCAAAGAAAGTGGAAAAGCCCATGAGTGCAAGTTGATGAATGGAAAGTAAATTGTATGCAAGGGACTCAACAAGCATGACTTTCTCGGTCGTGAGATCATGAGAAATTACCACCTTGCCTAGACCCAGTACCTTAGAAGACGAGGCATCACCCCACTTGACATTGGTGGGCATAGGTGAGACCTTGTGCACGTCCACCACCAAGTCCTTGCTTCCGGTCATATGATTTGTGGCTCCACTATCGAGCAACCATGATCCCCCACCAGAAGCAAACACCTACAAGAGATCAATGCTTGGTTTTAGGTACCCATTTTGTAATGGGTCCTTTGACGGTAGTAACAAGGGTCTTGGGAACCCAAATAGACCATTCAATTTACTCATGAGGAGAACCAACAAATTTGGCATAAACATGCCCATCACTAGCACGACATAGCACATAAGAAGGGTTAAAGTCGCCGACTTTGTTGGAAGGAGTGGAAATGCCCTTCTTGACAACACCACCCTTCGCATTGTTCTTCTTCTTCTCCTTAGGAGCACCCTCTCCCTCCTTCACAAAAGTTTTCTTAAGAGGAAGAGGTTGTTTGGCCTTGTCATTCTTCTTCTTGTTGTTCTTAGACTTGGGTGCAAACCCAATTCCCTCCTTGCCCACAACTTCCTTTTGATTGCTCAAAAGATCGTTGAGGTTGTTCTCACCTTGTATGCAAGACACAAGCCCTTTCTCAAGTTGCTCCTTCAACTTGGCATTATCCTCCACAAGATGCACATGCTCACAACACGGGTTAGTAGCATTTGCATTATCAATTAAGACCATATGAGGAAAAGTGGCTTTCTCCTTGGTTAGCTTCACTTGGAGTTGATCATGAGACTCCTTGAGGCTAGCATGAGCACCCTTCGAGGCCTTGTGAGCCTTGTCAAGTATATCAAAATCCTCCTTTAGTCTAGCATGGTCAACCCCAAGTTTAACCTTCTCATAATTGAGCACACGAGATACAGCAAGAGCATGATCAAGATCTTTCTTTAATTTAACATGATCATCGTTGTATGACTCCTCAAGAGCCAAAAGATGACCACACTCTTCCTCAAGCGCATTAGAGAGATCCGATATCTCATCGGCATAGTCACCAGTATGTCATTCCATCTTAGAGATGGTTTCTTCGTGAGCCTCGATCATGTCATTGGCTTCACCAAGTTGTTCCAAGAGAGCAACAAAGTGCTTCCTAGATTTACCCTTGAGCTTACTCACAAATGACTCAAATTCATTTACTTCCTCATTACACCCCTCACTTTCATCAATGCAATCCATCAACGAAGGATTAGTAGTGATGGTAGTTTTGATGTTGGGGGTTACCTTGTTGGTGGCTTTGTCCACGAGGCACTTGGCGGTGATGTTCTCGTTGGGTGAGTCAAAGAGGGACACCCGTGGAGTTGTGGCAATGGCAACGGAGGCCATGGCCATCGCCTCACCGTCTTCATCATAATCATCATCCTCATTGTACTCTTCTTGTGCCACCAACCCCTTGCGAGGACTCTTCTTGGTTAAGTTGTTCTTGTTGGGGAAGGACTTGGCTTTGTCTTTTCGGATAAGCTTGCCACCATTGTCTTCCCGCTTCTCGGAAGGGCACTCCACAACAAAGTGGCTCACATTGCCACAATTATAGCATGTTCTCACATGTTGCTTACCCTTGGTGCCACTTGAGTTGTTCTTGTTGAAGTTGGGCCTTGAGTTCTTCTTGCTCCAAAATTGCCTTGAAGCAAGAGCCATGTGCTCATGATAATCACATTTTGTATCTTCGGGGTTACTCTCCTCTTCTTCATCTTCATCCTCTTCTTCCACACTAGCCTTGGCCTTCAAAGCAAGGTTGGGTTTCTTCACCCGTTGAGAGTGCATCACTGCATCGGCGGTCTTGTCCAAGATTCCCATAGCAACAAACTCATCCAACACTTCACTTGAGGACAAGGTATGAAAGTCCGGCCTTTGACGGATGATGGATGACATGGCTTGTGGTAGGGAATCATGGCCTTGAGAACTTGCGCTTGATCCAATTGTCATCCTGAAAGTGCTAGTGATCGACTAGAAGGGGGTGAATAGGCAATTTTTATGAAAGTCTTCAAAACACGATGGCTTTGAAGACAAACAGGTAAACTGAGCCTATATAGTAAGCAGCGGAATGAAAGCTACACTAGGCAAGCATTACTCAAACATACAATACAATGAAAGCACGAAGACTAAGTGCAACTAGGTAGACATGATCAGAAAGGAACATAATATGAAGCTAAACATATATTAGTCTTCAAGGAGTGAAGTCAAACAGATCAGATAGGCAAGCAATGACTTCATGAAGACAACTGTAAAGTAAGGAGAGTAGAGGATAGAACCAGTCGCTTGACAAAGACAAGGATTAGGTAGACCAGTTCCAGTTGCCGTGACAACTGTACGTCTGGTTAGGGAGGCTGAAATTTAACTCAGAAGACAATGTCTTCACCTTATTCCCCTTGAGCTAAGGACACCCAGTCCTCACCCAATCACTCTAGTAAGTCTTCGAGGTAGACTTCCAAACCTTCACAGACTTCGTTCATCGGCAATCCACAATGACTCTTGGATGCTCAGAATGCGATGCCTAACGGGCTGGAGGATTCACAGTCCTCAAGTGTAACAAGTCTTCGGATCACTCGGACAGAAAGACTTCAGTGATGCCTAACACTCTTTGGCTGTGGGTGTTTTGGGATTTGTCCTCGCAAGGATCTCTCTCTCTCAAATGCTTCGGCGGTGGGTTGCTCTCAAACGACAAAAGCCGTGCACTAAGTGCATCTAGTGCCACCCCTATTTGGTTTTGGAGTATTGACGACAAACATAGTTGAGGGACTAATGTGTCAGAGTTAGTGCACGGCTTTTGTCATTTGAGAGCAGCCCACCTCCGAAGCCTTTGAGAGAAATCCTTGCGAGGACAAATCCCAAAACACCCAGAGCCAAAGAGTGTTAGGCATCACTGAAGACTTTCTGTCTGCGTGATCTGAAGACTTATTACACTTGAGGATTGTGAATCCTCCAGCGGGTTAGGCGTCGCATTCTGAGCATCCAAGAGTCATTGTGGATTGCCGGTGAATGAAGTCTGTGAAGGTTTGGAAGTCTCCCTTGAAGACTTACCTGGGTGATTAGGCGAGGACTAAGTGTTCTTAGCTCAAGGGGAATAAGGTGAATACACGGTCTTCTGAGTTGAATCTCAACCTCCCTAACTAGACGTACAAATGTCACAACAACTGTAACTGGTCCAACAAATCCCTTGTCCTCTCCGAGCAACTGGTTCTATCCTTCCTCTCTCACCTTACTTACAGTTTGTCTTCGTGAAGTCTTTGCCACTTGCCTGATCTGATTGACTTCATTGTGTGAGGACTATTTACTATTTGGCTTCATACTATCTTCCATCCTGATCCATACTATATAGCTGCTGATAGTCTTTGTGCTTTCACTACATTGCTTACTTGACTATGGCTTGTCTAGTGTAGTCTACCTTATGTTTCATGTCAACAGGTTCATTCTATCATTTGTCTTCAAAGCACCCCTATTTTGAAGACTTTCATAAAAATCGCCTATTCACCCCCCTCTAGTCGAATACTAGCACTTTCAATTGGTATCAGAGCAAGGTGCTCCCTTGTTCTGTGTGATTCGGTTTAACCACCTAGAGTTCAGCTATATCGACTGCAGGGATAATCAAAGTCTCCGTTGCGTGCCCTGTCTTCGATGGCACTGATTACCCCTACAGGAAGAATAAGATGTGTATGCATGTTGAACCCATTGACATTGATCTCTGGTATGTCATCAAGAACGGTGTTCCCAAGGCCGGTGAAGGTGTTACTCCTACTAATGTCAAGAAGTTCATCCAACTGGACTCAACTGTGAAGAACATTATCTGTGGTCATCTGACCAAAGGGCAGTATGGTCGTGTGAGTACTCTGGAAACTGCGAAGCTAGTCTGGGACTGGCTCTCCAAGGTCAATGAAGGCGTCTCAACACAGAGAGATTCAAGGATCAGCGTTCTTCGCAATCTCTTCAACCGCTTCAAGAGAAATGACAATGAGAATGTTCAGCTCACATTTGATCGCCTCACTGATATCACCAATGAGCTTCATGCACTCGGCGCCACTGAGATCACCAAGCATGAAATCATCAAGAAACTCTTGAGATCTCTTGACAGCTCATTTGACACCCTGGCCTTGATGATTAAAGAGGGCCCTGAGTTCAAGACTCTCGATCCATCTGACATACTTGAGAGGCTCAACACACATGAGTTCTAGCTATCTGAGAAAAGAGATATCTATGGTCCCAAATATGGCCGTACTCGCGCTTTGAAGGCAAAGGTTGTCTCCTCATCTGAAGAAGAATTTGACTATAGTTCTAGGGATCCTGAAGATATTGGAAAGGAGCTTGCTATGATTGTGAAGAAGTTCCAGAAGTTCGCCAAGAAGAAAGAATTCAGAAAGTCTTCAAGATCCAGCTCAAGAAATGATGAAGCTTCCTCTCGTGATCACAAGAAGAGAACCTGTCACAAGTGAAAGAAACATGGTCACTACATCTCTGAGTATCCACAGTGGGACAATGAGACAAAGAAGAAGAAGAAGAGCAAGGAATATGATTCTGATGACAAGAAGGAGAAAAAAAATCTTCAAAGTCTTCTTCCAAATCTTCATAGAAGTCTTCATCACACAAGAAGAGCTCATCAAGCAAGGCTCATGCATTTGTTGGCAAGGAGATGGATTCAGAGGAGGAGTCTGCATCTGAGGAGGCAGAGGTGGAGTCTGAAGAGGAACCTGATTCTGGAGTAGCAAGCCTGGCTCTAGCTTCTGCATACGTCGCCAAGTCCATCTTCAACACTGAAAACAATGGCCTCATCAGCAACGCTGATGCCAAGGATGAGGATGACTCTGCTCCCACCTACTGCTTCATGGGACGTGGTGCCAAGGTAAACTCACGCGATGCTTTCAAACATCAAGTGAAGATGACTCTGAATGTGAATCTAAACCTAGCTTCAAAACACTTGCTAAAATTGCAACTGAACAACAGAATGCTATGGAACATATTCAAAAGCTGATAGACAAAAGCGATGGCATGTTGGACGCGGAGATGACCCGAACTCAGTCCTTAATTGAAGACATTAAAAATCTTCATGTTAAGTATGAGGAACTTGAAATTCGTCATCAACCTCTCATGAAAAGCTTTCCTATGATTATCTTCAAAGGAAGCAGGAACTTGAGAAATTGAGATCGGCTCATGAAGATCATCAAAAAGAGAACGAGTCACTCCACGCTCAACAGATCAGTTCCGCTTAGGAAGGATTTGAGCCACCATGTCTAAAATGTCTTGAGCGTGATAATGCTGTTTCCATTGCTGAATGTTCAACTGCTGCTACTGCTGCAATATCTTCAACTGCAAATGAGGTAACTAACCCCTCTGCTGAGGATACCACCACTATTATTGATGAGAATGCCAGGTTGAAGTCATTGCTTGAGACAGGAATGTAGAAAAGTCTCAAAGGGCATCAGACACTATGTGATGTCCTCAAAAAGCAGATTCTGAACCGAATCCCTAGGAAAGAGGGTGTTGGGTTCGAGAGGAAAATGAATGTTGATGGTTCTTACTGGATGCCTGAGCAGTACCCCAAAACCACATGGGTTGCTGCTAAGGAACCTTCAGTGGACCCATTTACCTTATCTGGCTTCACTAGTGCTAATCCAATTATCATTGATGAATCTTTTGATGCAAACTATAAATTGTTCAGGAATCAGAATGGTGAAGTGTTTGCCAGGTACTCCCTCCTTTCCTAAATATAAGTCTTTTAGACATTTCAAATGGACTACAACATACAGATGTATGTAGACATATTTTAGAATGTACATTCACTTATTTTGCTTCGTATGTAGTCACTTGTTAGAATCTCTAGAAAGACTTATATTTGGGAACGGAGGGAGTATATTGGTACTAACTGCGGGAATGGACCACCTCTCAAGAAGATCTGGGTACCCAAACATTGTCTCGAAAGTCTTCCCGTGAATGTCGTCATGACACCACCAGGGAAGAAGACAAATCCCGGACCAAAGGCTTCATAAAGACAGAGGACTCACCTGAGTCACCCTAACGCCAATATTTTGTAGGGAAATCATACTCAGACTTTTGAATATGATCGTGTTTCGTCAAACCGCTATGTTCATAAGTCTAAGAAACTTTTCTGCTTATTCTTATGAGTATTACTCTCCTCCTGCAAGGCTATTTGCTAGGGCTCCAAAGCCGAAATTCTCAGATGCTGCACTTAGACTCATTGCTTCTAAGCCACCCCTGAAGATGTGGGTGGTTAAGAAAACTTAGCTCTCTTTTGTAGGGAAAGGTCTCCAGCCAAAAATCAAAGGCGTCTGATGCTTATGCTGGGGACCTTAAACGTCTTGTGGGACGCAAGATAAAATGTCCAAATGGTCTTACTATGTATTTTGTCTCGGGATTCCTTGACACTCATCCTATCTATCCTAACCAAGATTTGACCTTTTATGTTCCGCTCATTCGTCAAATGTTTCTGCTTCACAACTCTCTTGGTGAAGCCTATCCCCCAACCTGCACTGTAGGATATGACACCTCAAGCTTCAGAATGGATTATGGATAGTGGCTGCACCAACCACATGACTGGTGATCAAAGTATTCTGATGGATTCAACCCTTCGCTCGTCTGATAAATGTCATATCACATTTGCTGACACTAGTAAAAGCAAGGTATTGGGTCTTGGTAGAGTTGCAATCTCAAAGGATCAGCACATGGATAAAGTGATGCTTGTTGAATCCCTTGGTTTCAACTTAATGTCTGTGTCAATGCTATGTGATTTGAACATGATTGTGATATTTGGAAAATATCGTTGCCTTGTCCTTATGGAATCTGATAAATTTCTAGTCTTTGAAGGATATCAAAAAGATGATCTGTATATGGTAGATTTCTCAGCTGGACCACAATTAGCCGTATGTCTTCTAGCAAAATCTTCAAAGTGCCGGCTCTGGCATCAGAGGCTAGGACATGCAGGCATGAGGAACCTGTACACTCTCACGAAGAAGAAGCATGTCCTGGGTATCGAGGGCGTCAAGTTCAAGAAGGATCATCTATGTGGTGCCTGTGAAGCTGGGAAGATGACTAAGGCCAAGCATCCCTCGAAGACAATCATGACGACATCTCAACCCTTCGAGCTGCTTCACGTGGACTTATTTGGCCCTACTCACTAATCTACTCTTACTACCACTGTTTGTCTCTATGGTTTTGTTATTGTTGATGATTACTCAAGATATACATGGGTGCATATAATTCTCTATAAGACTGAAGTGCAGGATGTCTTCAGACGGTTCACATATCATGCCATGACAAACTATGACGTCAAGATCAAGCACATCAAATGTGACAATGGCATAGAATTCATGAATACCGGCCTCGACACTTATCTTGATACACTGGGCATCACTCATGAGTTTTCCGCTCCTTACACACCTCAGCAGAATGGCATCGTGGAGCGCAAGAACAGAACCCTCATTGAGATGGCTCAGATGATGCTTGATGAGTACAAGACTCCAAGGAGGTTCTGGCCTGAAGCCATTGATACTGCATGCCACGTCATCAACCAAGTTATCTTCACAAGCTTCTAAAGAAGACATCATATGAGCTGCTAACTGGTAAGAAGCCAAACATCAGTTACTTTAGAGTATTTGGTGCTAGCTGCTGGATCAAGGATTCACATCACACTTCAAAATTTGCATGGAAAGCACATGAAGGTTTTATGATTGGATACGGAAAGGATTCGCACTCCTGCAGAGTGTTCAACCTCTTTCACTATAAAGTGGTTGAAACTATGGATGTGCAGTTCGATGAGACTAACGGCTCACGAAGAGAGCACCTGCCAAATGTGCTAGATGAAGTCCCTCCTAGTGAATATATAAGCTTATGGGTACTGGAGAAATCATACCTTCAGAAGCTCAGGCTGAAGACGAACTCATCATTGCACCAATTCAACCTGAAGACAATGCTCAACCTGAAGTCAATGCTGAAGCTGAAGACAATGATCTACAAGGGCAAAATATTCGTCCAGTTCATCCCCGTGTTGCAAATGAAGTAAAGATCGAGAAGATAATTGATAGCATCAATGCACCTGGTCCACTCACTTGTTCAAGAGCAACACAACTAGAAAATTTTTGTGGGCACTTTGCATTTGTCTCTATATCTGAACCCAAAAAAGTTGTTGAAGCCTTTATGGAACCTAAATGGATTCAAGATATGCAAGATGAGCTTCATCAGTTCGAGCTGAACAATGTCTGGGAACTGGTCAAGCGTCCTGATCCCTGCAAGCACAATATCATTGGCACCAAATGGATCTATCACAACAAACAAGATGAGCATGCTCAAGTTGTCAGAAACAAGGCTCATCTAGTTGCTCAAGGCTACACTCAAGTAGAAGGAATTGACTTTGATGAAACATTTGCTCCCGTGGCAAGGCTTGAAGCCATTCGCATACTGCTAGCCTATGCCAACCATCACAACATCCTTCTATACCAAATGAATGTGAAGAGTGCCTTTCTTAATGGCAAGATTGAAGAAGAAGTGTATGTTGCACAACCACCTGGCTTTGAAGATCCAAAACACCCTGACATGGTATACAAGCTCAACAAGGCACTGTATGGCCTCAAACAAGCTCCTCGCGCTTGCTATGACACACTCAAAGACTTCCTGAATAGCAAAGGCTTCAAAGCTGGTTCTCTAGATCCGACATTCTTGAGGAAGACGTATCACAATGAACTGTTTGTGTGCCAAATCTATGTGGATGACATTAGCTTTGTCTGCACTGACAAGAGATACAGTGATGAGTTTGGGCACATGATGCAAGAGCAATATAAGATGTCCATGATGGGTGACCTGAAGTTCTTCCTTGGTCTTCAAATCCGTCAGCAGAGGAATGCCATCTTCATATCACAAGAGAAATACCTCAAAGATTGCCTAAAGAAGTTTGGAATGAAAGACTGCAAAGGATACACGATGCCAATGCCAACCAAAAGTCATCTGGGTCTTGACGACAATGGTAAAGAGTTTGATCAAAAGGTGTACCGCTCCATGATTGGTTCTTTACTTTACTTATGTGCATCTAGGCCAGATATAATGCTTAGTGTTTGCATGTGTGCCTGATTCCAGGCGGCACCAAAGGAGTCGCATCACCTAGCGGTGAAGCGAATAGTTTGATATTTGGCTTACACCCCAATGATAGGATTATGGTATCCAAAGGGATCAACATTTGATCTGATTGGCTATTCTGATGCTGATTATGCTGGTGACAAGGTTGATCGCAAGTCCACTTAAGGAACATGTCACTTTCTTGGTCGATCACTTGTCTGTTGGTCTTCAAAGAAGCAGAACTGTGTGTCACTCTCCACTGCTGAATCTGAATACATTGCTGCTGGATCGTGCTGTGCTCAGCTTCTATGGATGAAGCAAACTCTAAAGGACTATGGCACCAACACGAAGAATGTACCGCTCTTCTGCGACAATGAAAGCGCCATCAAGCTTTCCAAGAATCCAGTTCAGCACTCGAAGACAAAGCACATTCAGATCTGTCATCACTTTCTCAGAGATCGTGTCAACAAGGAAGATATTGATATCATTCACGTCAACACTGAAGAGCAATTGGCAGATATCTTCACTAAGCCCTTGGATGAGAAAAGGTTTTGCAAGTTGCGATGTGAGCTAAATATCTTAGAGTCCTCAAATGTCCTGTAATTGGACACACATCCTAACGCTTATGCATGTTGACGACTTAGATGTGCAACACACGAAGTAACATATATCTTCAATCAATGAAGACTTACCCTCTGAGTGTGAATACATTAATGTGGAATTTGACTTCGGAGCGCCATGATAATTGTGCGCTGTGTCAGGGTCTAATATTTCCTATACAGTGGGTAACGCCACCACCAAATTCTTATTGAAGTGTTTCTCTTGGCGTTATGATTGCGAAGTCTTTGCATTTGATTGTCTTCAACATTGATTTGTCTTCATGATTTATCTTCGAAATGTTGAGTTGGTTCATATATATATATATATATATATATATATATATATATATTTGTGTTCTGTCCTCTACAACATACACTTATAGCTATGTCTTCACTCTTGAATCCTTTTTGATCTAAGTGAATGTGATCGGACCCTAACCTATTCTGTGCTTCTACCTCAACTCTATCTGTCCAAATCATATGCATTCTATTGAAACCTGTCGATTGTCTTCTCTGAGTCCTTGTCAGCAGATGACAATCTGACAAACATTTAATCTCTTTTAATGCTGCATCCTTATTGCCTGAAAACCGAAGAAGCCAGAACGACCACCCGACAATCCAGGCGTGCGTGGGAACATGGAACAACTTTCAATGAGTTGCATGCATGCCACGTGTCTCTCAGATGTGAACCGCCAGGGGCACCTGCATAATTGCGCTATGCCGCCCTCCTCCTTCTTATAAATACACACCCGAGCGATCATTATCTGTTCTTCCACCTCGCCACCTCGCACAAACCCTAGCGCCTTCGCTAGCTCGCGCCGACGCCAGAGACGAAGCGGTTAGCTGCCGCGACCTCTTCGACGCCGTCCTCACACCGGCTATGGACCTCGTCCTCTCCGCCGCCGCCGTAGGTGTCTTCCGCCACCAAGTTAGGGCGCGGGAGATTGAACTGCTCAGCTTCTCTTCCAACTCGTCTAGCAATTCGTCCGGGGTAAATAAATCTTACTTTTACTGCCTTTTTAGATCTGTCAAATCCGTCCACTTCAACCAAAAGTGGTTTGTTCACTTCCAAATCTGGATTTTTTCTCTTCTGCATCTCATACCATGCTAAGTATATTCACTTATGCTTCATAACTAGTTAGATTCCTCACTTGTACTTATTCATGGATTCGTACAAATCTGGAACCAACTCTCTCCAAATAAGTGAATGTCTTTGCACTATGAGGTCAATGTCTTCTAAACTGATTTATCTTCAAAATCTTCTAAGAATGCATATGACCTCTTCCCCTTCCCTCGCATCTCTAATGCTATCGCAGGTACATGTCCGTGGGAGAATCCCTTGGTTCTCATAGTCTGCACTCATTTGCAGAATACTTACAATGTCACATTGAATCACCTGAAGCCAGTTCTTGTCTGACCAGCAGACGGAAGCCATTCACTATACTGAAGCCAATCAGCTTGAATATTATGGCTTCAGAGAAGTCTGCTCGGAAGGGTGGCAGGCAACATTGAGGCAACACATCACTTGATCTGCCTCCTACTTTGTATGAGCAATACAAGTCAGACCGTGACGAAAACTATAACCAGCGCAAGAACCGGATTCAGTGGATCCGAAAATATTGGGCTGAGGAATGGTTCAAGTATAGATTCGTCACGCCTGAAGTTGAGAAGAACGTCATCAAGCACCCATGGTGTGACTGTCTGTATCACAGCTTGGTGTCGAAGAGCAAGGCTGAAGAAATTGCTCAAGAATTCTACCCTTGCATGGTCAGAGGACCACAGCCTGAAAATCCCGACCCATCTTCTTTATTATGGTGTCGTGACGACAATCTCCTCAAACGCAACTATCAGTTTGCCAAAGATTCAGGTGCCAAGAACAAAAAGGACTATGGCCTCAACTTCAACACTGGCCCCTCTGCTCCCAGATCTAATGGGGCTCGTGAAGTGATACGTCTCCAACGTATCTACTTTTCCAAACACTTTTGCCCTTGTTTTGGACTCTAACTTGCATGATTTGAATGAAACTAGCCCGGACTGACGCTGTTTTCAGCAGAACTGCCATGATGTTGTTTTATGTGTAGAAAACAAAAGTGATCGGAATGTCCTGAAAATCCATGGAGGCAGTTTTTGGAAAATATAAAAAATACTAGCGAAAGAATCAAGACCAGGGGGCACACACCCTGTCCACGAGGATGGGGGCGCGCCCACCCCCCTGGGTGTGCCTCCCTGTCTCGTGGGCCCCCTGAGGCTCCGCCGACCTCAAGTCCAACTCCATATATTCTGTCTCGCGGAGAAAAAAATCAAAGAGAAAGTTTCATTGCGTTTTACGATACGAAGCCGCCGCCAAGCCCTAATCTCTCTCGAGAGGGCTGATCTGGAGTCCGTTCGGGGCTCCGGAGAGGGGGATTCACCGTCGTCGTCATCATCAACCATCCTCCATCACTAATTTCATGATGCTCACCGCCGTGCGTGAGTAATTCCATCGTAGGCTTGCTGGACGGTGATGGGTTGGATGATATTTACCATGTAATCAAGTTAGTTTTGTTAGGGTTTGATCCCTAGTATCCACTATGTTCTGAGATTGATGTTGCTATGACTTTGCTATGCTTAATGCTTGTCACTAGGGCCCGAGTGCCATGATTTCAGATCTGAACATATTATGTTTTCATGAATATATGTGTGTTCCTGATCCTATCTTGCAAGTCTATAGTCACTTATTATGTGTTATGATCCGACAACCCCGAAGTGACAATAATCGGGATACTTCTCGGTGATGACCATAGTTTGAGGAGTTCATGTATTCACTATGTGCTAATGCTTTGTTCCGGTTCTCTATTAAAAGGAGGCCTTAATATCCCTTAGTTTCTGCTAGGACCCCGCTGCCACGGGAGGGTAGGACAAAAGATGTCATGCAAGTTCTTTTCCATAAGCACGTATGACTATATTCGGAATACATGCCTACATTACATTGATGAATTGGAGCTAGTTCTGTGTCACCCTATGCTATAGCTATTACATGACGAATCGCATCCGACATAATTATCCATCACTGATCCAATGCCTACGAGCTTTTCACATCTTGTGTTTCGCTTATTTACTTTTCTGTTGCTATTATTACAATCACTACAAAACCCAAAAATATTACTTTTGCTACCCTTAACTTTATTATCATACTACTTTGCTACTAAATACTTTGCTGCAGATACTAAATTATCCAGGTGTAGTTGAATTGACAACTCAACTGCTATACTTGAGAATATTCTTTGGCTCCCCTACCAATTACTACAAAACTATTACAATCACTACAAAACTATTATCTTTACTTTTGCCACTGTTACCTTTATTATCATACTACTTTGCTACTAAATACTTTGCTGCAGATACTAAGTTATCCAGGTGTGGTTGAATTGACAACTCAACTGCTAATACTCAATAATATTCTTTGGCTCTCCTTGTGTCGAATCAATAAATTTGGGTTGAATACTTTACCCTCGAAAGCTGTTGCGATCCCCTACACTTGTGGGTTATCATGAAGCCAATGAGAACAGAATTGGCCCCTTTGCCAATTTTTGATGGGCTTCTGTCTCAAATTGCTACTTAGAGAGCAGCTGTGGAGCAATCTTATGGTGAAGCTGATACTGAAGTTGCCCCATCACTCCCCAAGGAAAAGAAGAAGAAGAAGGCAAAGGCTTCACAACCATCTTCTTCACCAAAAGCTTCAACAAGGAAGCCTCTAAAGTCTGCACCGCCTGAATCCAGTGTGCAGTCTAAAGACTTATCTCGCGTGTCCAAGAGAACCAAGAAGCCATTGCCCAAGAAGGCCACTGGGAAACCCCTGACACCGTTTGTTGTGCTACGCAATGAAGAAGAAGCCATTGATCTGTCCAGTGATGAAGATCTAGGTGATGATGCTCTGGAAATGCTTATCAAGAGCAAGCAAGAGGCAGAAATCTTCTACGATCTGCCCCTCTTTAATGTTGATATTCTGAATGACTTCATCGATGAGTAGTTCGACAACCAGGACATCAGTATTGATGATCTTCAGCTCCCTGTGGACATCAACGTCACCTTCCATGGATCCATTGCTGGTGAATTGGCCTTGGCTCAGAAGATTGTCCAGCTGAAGAACAAGATTGATTATGAGAAGGCTCACTTCAAGAAGAACATGGCCAAGCTCAGCGTGATTGATGTTTAAATCTTCAAGAAGATGCTGCATGACCTCAAGGAGGAGTTCCACAAGAAATGCACTGAAGCTAAAGGCTCAAGGCAGCGCATGAAGTATCTCGCTGAGAAATGCGTTCAAGCCCACAATGAAGCTGAGAAGTGAAAAGCTCTTGGGCGCCCTGGCTTTGATCCCAGGATGGCTGCCAGGAAGAAGAAGTCTGCTGAGACCCACACTGCACCAAGCCAGGAAGAACCTCGCATTGTCTTCCCTGCCAGTATGACAGGCTCGAAGCATAAGGTCCCCTCAGCAGCTTCAGAGCTGAAGAAAAGAAGGGTAGCTGAAGCTGAAGCCAAGAAGAGCAAGCACAAGGATGTATCTGACGATGCTCCTTCCAATAAGAAGCTGAAGACTAAGGGAACTAAGTCTTCAAAGAAAGAGCATGCTGCGGCCTCTCAGCCACTCATTGTTGAACCCATCTCAGTTGCTCCTCCTGCTGCCTCGAATCAAGAATGGTGAGTTGTGTTCCACCAGCCTGCTTCCATAGAGTCCCATGAAGAACAACACGTTCCAGCTGTTGACCCCAACGCAGCTGAAGACATTGGTCATGAAGACAATGTTGAAGATGATGAAGTCCTTCCTCAAATCGAGCATCAGTTGGTATCATCGCCTGCCCCAACGAGCAGCGAATACATCAGCATTGGTCGTCCATTGATGCCAATTGCTCAAGATGATTCTTGGGCTGGGCGCCCGCAAGAAGAAACTCATGTTCATGATGAAACACCCCGCACTCCACTAGCGCAAGTCACCAACCCAATGGTGAATGGCGATGACTACCTGGAGAGCACTCCATCGCCAAAGGCGTCGCCCGTGTTCCAATGGCTTCGCAAAGGCCTCAGGCCATCGGTCTCCATGTCAACCATCCCAGAAGAAGATTCACAACAATCCAGTTCAGTGGCACGTCAAGTGTTCCCTGAAGAGAATCCTTCTGCGATAGTTCCTGAGTCTGAAGCCAAAGCTGCTGAAGACATTCCGGCTGCATCAGCCGATGAAGAAGAAAGAGAAAGAAGAGAAGAGAGAGTTGCCACACCCCTTGCCCCAGATCAAGTCATTCTCGAGGAGAATGTGATTGTGCAAGACCCTCCGGTCGTTGACCAAATGGAGGTTGAGAACAATCAGGCTGCCACAAACACTACTAAAGCCAATGACCCTGTCTTGGCTAAAGATCATGTGGAGCCTGAAGTCAATATTGTGCCTGAAGCCAATGTCGTGCCTGATGCTTCTATCACGCTGGTCCCCATTAACGGCCCTGTTCAACCCCAAGGCCTCACACTATGGAGACGGCTTACAACCATGATATGGAGTTGGTCACTATTCGCTAGTCGATCCTGGTTCCTCCCACTGGTCCCGGGCCCCAATACGATTATCATGTGCAGCAGCAACCACAAGTACAAAAGCCTAAGCCAAGACTGCCAAGACTTCCAGGTGCTGCCACAGCCCCATGATCCTTCAATGTTAATAGCTTCATAGCCCACAACACCTTCTTTGACAGTGAAAAGAATCCATATTCGAAGCCAAAGATCTCTTCAGATTGCTTCTGGAGCTATCAACAACGTAGCTATTACTCATGTGTCCTCTACAATAAGGAGAGAATATTTCCTCACATGTGCCTTGATTGTGAAGCTATGGCTGGGCTCCCTTGCCTTGAAGAAGCTTTGGATTGCTTTCATGGTGTTGGCCTTCTAGAATTTGTCTGGAATGAAGAGCTTCTACTGCAGTTCTATGCTACTCTTCACATTCGTGGCTAGTACCGGGATCCGAAGACATGGATCCTTGAGTGGATGACAGGTGATGTGCACCATGAAGCTAAAGCTCAGGACATCATTGAACTTACCTCCCTGCCCACTCCAGGTGAATTGTATGAGCCTGGTTGTCAGCGCCACACAGAAGGACTACAGAGCATTTTTCAGCAGCCTGAACCCAATATGACTCAGATGCTCAGCATGATGAAGCCATTGCCTCAATATGCAAAATATCCCAAGGAATTCTTTGTCCAGGACCTCGAGTACTTGCCCCGCACAGTCTATCATATACTGAGGCATACTCTATGGCCAATCAAGGGACATTCTTCTGAAGCCAAACTTGAAGGCACTATGAAGACTTTGGTATTCTATATTGTCAATGGCATCAGGTTAAACTCCCAGGATTTCTTCATCAGACAACTGGCTGCATCTGGGATTGATCTGTTTGGCCTAAAGTTTTATGCTCCATGGGTGATGTGCCTAATCAAGCTTCATTCTACTGTCAACTATCAGCCTTCAGCATGCAACTATCTTGTCTTTTTGCCTAAGGTTGATCTATCAGTTGAAGCCATCTACCCTGAGCCTGCCAAGGAGCTGATATATCTTCACAATGCTGATCATCAAAGCTTCACGCAACCCATCGAAGGAGTTCATGTTCCAAATGTTGCTGTTCCCGCTTATCCTCTTTCTGGCAATGTGCGTCTGCTCGTGCAAATACCGAAGCCACTGCCAGTACAATTGCCCAAAGGCCTCGGAAGCGTTCTCGTGTACTCAATGACCAAGAGCTGCTTGTGGCCTTACATCAGAAGTAGGACAAGCACCACGACTGGCTGAAGCGTCAGATGCATAGTCTCTTGGTGGATGTCAATCGCATCCACAATTTGGCCACCAAGAACTCATTTGTTTCCCATGAAAATGCGCGGCGGTCCTGGAAGAGCCTAACACTGCTGTGTTCTGAAGATGATCTTCGAGCAGATGGCTTCACCGAAAGCTTCAAGTTTGACTCCAGGCCTCCACCTAATGCAAGCTGGCGTCGTACTCCCTCACTTGAAGATTCTGAGCATTCATCTTCGGCTGCAACTGTTGTTGCAAATGTCATCGATGAAGAAGACGACGCCACTTCACCGACCATGACTGCACTGCATATCAACTCTGCACCAGGCCCTTCTGCTCCACCGAACTCCAATGTCGACCTGCTCCACCATCTCCTCCTTCAGGGAACGAGTAGATGCTCTATGTCTTCAAACCTTTTTGGTCATTGCTGACAAAAGGGGGAGAAGCATATGAGTTGATAGTCTTCAAGCGGGTCCTTATGGGTGGCTGCATTATTTTGCCAAGTTCTTACAACTCTCGTCTTTTGAAACATTTGGTTCTCTGAGTTGTAACACTTAAACTTGCTAGTCATCTGCTACTTTTTCTGCTATTCTGTGATGCGATGATAAATTCTGCATGAAGTCATTCTGCAGACGTCCATTCTCCATTATGCATCATTATCATCTTTACTTACTTATATGCATAATATATTGTCTTCACACTTTGAAGATGGCCTCCACAAAGCAAAACCTGCCATGTGCATTTGCATTCAAAAGCAAACCATTTATATGCACATCTTCAGGGGGAGCCTCGTCATATGTATGAAGACAATACTCACAACACTAAACTTTCACATACTTCTATTCCCGTTGAAAACTTCAATCTGTTTGTCATCAATCACCAAAAAGGGGGATTGTAAGTGCATCTAGTGTCACCCCTAGTTGGTTTTGGAGTATTGACGACAAACATGGTTGAGGGACTAATGTGTTTGTGACAATTGCAGGATAACACAGGTAGTAGTCCCATATTGATTCGGTTTACCTTCCAGAGATGACCCCTAAAAATGTGTGAAGACATTGAAGACAATGGTGGTCTGTGAAGATATTCACATTGAAGACTATGACAAGAGAAGACACCGTGTGAAGACTATGGATTACGAAGACAAAGTTGTTTTATAGTTTCCTTTTCTTCTTTGTTGAGTCATAGGAACCACCGTACTGTTAAGTGGGGTCCAAGTGAACAAAGTTAGAGTGACTGATGTGATGCTCAACCAAATCCTATGTCTTCGAGCGAAGACAATGAGAGCAAATCTTATCCAGAGCTGGATGAGTCAGCTTTTCTTGTAGCCCAAGCTAAGCTGCCGCGTGTGTTTCAAATCTGACCGTTGGACATGTGTCACTTCCTTAGTGACCCAGGGTCATTTTGGACAAATCAGGTCGGGTTGCCTCCTGGCTATAAATAGCCCACCCCCTACACAATAAATCGGTGGCTGCTCAGAGTTAGTGCACGGCTTTTGTCGTTTGAGAGCAACCCACCTCCGAAGCCTTTGGGAGAAATCCTTGAGAGGACAAAGCCCAAAACACCCAGAGCCAAAGAGTGTTAGGCATCACTGAAGTCTTTCTGTCCGCGTGATCTAAAGACTAATTACACTTGAGGAATGTGAATCCTTGATGACCAACAAGTGTAGGGGATCTAAAATAGTCCTTTCGATAGGTAAGAGTGTCGAACCCAATGAGGAGCAGAAGGAAATGACAAGCGATTTTCAGTAAGGTATTCTCTGCAAGCACTGAAATTATCGGTAAGAGATAGTTTTGTGATAAGGTAATTCGTAACGGTTAACAAGCAATGAAAGTAAATAATATGCAGCAAGGTGGCCCAATCCTTTTTGTTGCAAAGGACAAGCCTGGATAAATTCTTATATAGAGAAAGGCGCTCCCAAGGACACATGGGAATTATCATCAAGCTAGTTTTCATCATGCTCATATGATTCACGTTCGTTACTTGGTATGTGGGTGGACCGGTGCTTGGGTACTGCCCTTTCTTGGACAAGCATCCCACTTATGATTAACCCCTATTGCAAGCATCCGCAAGTACAAAAGAAGTATTAACGTAAACCTAACCATAGCATGAAACATATGGATCCAAATCAGCCCCTTACGAAGCAACGCATAAACTAGGGTTTAAGCTTCTGTCACTCTAGCAACCCATCATCTACTTATTACTTCCCAATGCCTTCCTCTAGGCCCAAACACTGGTGAAGTGTCATGTAGTCGATGTTCACATAACACCACTAGAGGAGAGACAACATACATCTCATCAAAATATCAAATGAATACCAAATTCACATGACTACTTATAGCAAGACTTCTCCCATGTCCTCAGGAACAAACGTAACTACTCACAAATCATATTCGTGTTCATAATCAGAGGGTTACTAATATGCATTAAGGATCTGAATATATGATCTTCCACCGAATAAACCAACTTGCATCAATTACAATGAGTAATCAACACTACTAGCACCCCACAGGTACCAATCTGAGGTTTTGGGACAAAGATTGGATACAAGAGATGAACTAGGGTTTGAGAGGAGATGGTGCTGGTGAAGATGTTGATGGAGATTGACCCCCTCCCAATGAGAGGATCGATGGTGATGATGATGGTGATGATTTCCCCCTCTTAGAGGGAAGTTTCCCTAGCAGAACAGCTCTGCCGGAGCCCTAGATTGGTTTCGCCAAGGTTCCGCCTCATGGCGGCGATGTCTCGTCCCGAAAGCTTGCTTATGATTTTTTCCAGGGTAAAAGACTTCATATAGCAGAAGATGGTCACCGGAAGGCTGGCAGGGGGGCCACGAGGCAAGGGGGCGCACCCAGGGGGGTAGGGCACGCCCCCCACCCTCGTGGACGGTGGGTGGCCCCCCTATGGTATTTCTTCCGCTCAGTATTTTTTATTAAATCTAGTTTCAGGACTTTTGGAGTTGTGCAGAATAGGTCTCTAATATTTGCTCCTTTTCCAGCCCAGAATCCCAGCTACCGGCATTCTCCCTCTTCATGTAAACCTTCTAAAATAAGAGAGAATAAGCATAAGTATTGTGACATAATGTGTTATAACAGCCCATAATGCAATAAATATCGATATAAAGCATGATACAAAATGGACGTATCAACTCCACCAAGCTTAGACCTCGCATGTCCTCAAGCGGAAGCCGAAATCAAAAAATATGTCCACATGTTTAGAGATAGAGGTGTTGATAAAATAAAATACGGACATGAGGGCATCATGATCCTTCTTATAACAATAACATACATATAGTTTGTCATATGGTTCCTTATGCTCAAGTAACAATCTATTCACAATGTCAAGTATGAATCAGAAACTTCATCGAGAACCAAAATACTGTGATCTCGGTCATTGAAGCAATTGCAATTTATCATAACATCGGAAAGAGTCGATATAAGAGCTTTTCCGCAAGTCCACATACTCAACTATCATTTAGTCTTCCACAATTGCTAACACTCATGCAATACTTATGGTTATGGAGTTTTAATCGGACACAGAGAAAGACAGGGGCTTACAGTGTTGCCTCCCAACCTTTTACCTCAAGGGTAATGTCAACAATAATAGTTCATGCTAACTTACATCCAATTGGATATATATATATATATATATCAGGATCTTTCCAACACAAGGTGCTTGCCAAAGGATAAAATGTAAAAAGGAAAGGTGAAGTTCACCATGACTCTTGCATAATGCATAAGACAAAAGTAAAAGATAGGCCCTTCACAGAGGGAAGCAGAGGTTGTCATGTGCTTTTATGGTTGGGTGCATGAAATCTTAATGCAAAAGAACGTCACTTTATATTGCCACTTGTGATACGGACCTTTATTATGCAGTTCGTCGCTTTTATTACTTCCATATCACAAGATCGTATAAAGCTTATTTTCTCCACACTAATAAGTCATACATATTTAGAAAGCAATTTTTATTGCATGCAACGTGACAACTTACTTGAAGGATCTTACTCAATCCATAGGTAGGTATAGTGGACTCTCATGGCAAAACTGGGTTTAAGGATATTTGGAAGCACAAGTAGTATCTCTACTTGGTGCAAGGAATTTGGCTAGCATGAGGGGGAAAGGCAAGCTCAACATGTTGTATGATCCATGAAAATATACTTTTTTTCGAATATAAAAGAACATAACCCATTACGTTGTCTTCCTTGTCCAATGTCAACTCTTTAGCATGTCATATTTTCATGAGTGCTCACAATCATAAAAGATGTCCAAGATAGTATATATGTGAGAACCTCTCTTTCTTTATTACTTACTATTAATTGCAACGATTACCAAAACTATGTTTGCCAAACCTCAATAACTTTTAATCATCATACTCTTTATATGTGAAGTCATTACTCTCCATAAGATCAATATGATCTATTTATTTCTTTTTATTATTTTATTCCCTCAAGATCATAGCAAGATAGCAAAGCCCTTGACTCAACACTAATCTTTATTATATATAGCTCACGGACTCTATTACATAGAAGAATCATAAGGCAAAACTCAAAAACTAAATCATGCCAAAACTTTATTGTACTAGATCAAGATATTACTAAAAGGATCAAACTAAGTAAAACGGTAAAGATGGGAGTGTGATGGTGATACGATTCCGGGGAAACTCCCCCAAGCTTGGCAGTTGCCAAGGGGAGTGCCCATACCCATGTGATTATGTATCCTTATTCGGAGGTGATGATGATGGAGTTGTTGATGATGTATTCTTCTTCCTCAATTTGCACTTCAGGATGGAATTTTGCTCCCTTAGATCATCGATCTCCTGCTCAAGGCTTAATATCCTTTTGCATAGTTCCTATTTGTTTTCCTGCAAGAGACAAAAAGGGATAAACTTGATCTTTGGTTTCTTTGCTCTATCAGGGAGGCTTGACTTTTTAAACTCCACATGCATGTCCCCAGGTTGAGGTAATGGGACTTCATCTTCATCTGAGCTCGTCTCCTCCTTTCCCTTAGGCTCGTAGTCTTCTGGTTCCTCAGTGGTCCAGCCATAATGCTCCAAGTCCCCGTAGACCTTCGGGTTTGCAAGGTAGTCAGCCACATAGCTTTCTCCCTCTGAATCCTGGGATGACATATTGCTCTAATCTGCGGCAGAAACAGCTCAAGACAAAAACGGAGGATTTTTGCGTGATACAGTGGTCAAAACCTTCGGGAGATTATATAATGAATTATTACCGACCGAAAGAAGTGTCGTGCAAGAAAATGGAGTCCGGATAGCACACAAGGTGCCCACGAGGCAGGGGGCGCGCCAAGGGGGTAGGGCGCGCCCTCCACCCTCGTGGACGCCTCATGTCCTTCCCGCACTACTTCTTATTTTCCTATTTTCTTAAATATTCCAAAACAGAGAAAAATTGCTATTAGAACTATTTTGGAGTCGGTTTACTTACCGTACCACATACCTATTCCTTTTCAGAGTTCAAAACATTCTGGAAAGTGTATCTTATGTATTCCTCTGGGGTTACGGTTTCAATAACTTTAGTTTCAACATTTATAGGATTACCTGAGATATAATGTCTGATTCTTTGGCCACCACCTTCGGATTTGTGCCTTCGGAGTTGTTGATTTTTATGGCACCAGAACGATAGACCTCCTCGATAACGTAAGGCCCTTCCCATTTAGAGAGAAGTTTTCCTACAAAAAATCTTAAACGGGAGTTGTATAGCAAAACATAATCACCTACATTAAACTCACGCTTTTATATCCTCTTGTCATGCCATCTTTTAACTTTTTCTTTAAACAGTTTGGCATTCTCATAGGCTTGGGTTCTCCATTCATCAAGTGAACTAATGTCAAATAACCTCTTCTCACCGACAAGTTTGGAATCATAACTAAGCTCTTTAATGGCCCAATATGCCTTATGTTCTAGTTCGAGAGGTAAGTGACATGCTTTTCCATAAACCATCTTATATGGAGACATACCCATAGGATTTTTATATGCAGTTCTATAAGCCCATAATGCATCATCAAGTTTCTTGGACCAATTCTTTCTAGATCTATTAACAGTCTTTTGCAAAATCAATTTAAGCTCTCTGTTACTCAGTTCTACTTGGCCACTAGACTGAGGGTGATATGGAGATGCAATTCTATGATTAACATCATACTTAGCAAGCATTTTACGAAAAGCACCATGAATAAAATGTGAGCCACCATCAGTCATTAAGTATCTAGGGACTCCAAACTTTAGAAAAATAACTTCTTTAAGAATTTTAATAGAGGTGTTATGATTAGCACTACTAGTTGGAATAGCTTCTACCCACTTGGTAATGTAATCAACAGCAACTAAAATATGTGTATACCCATTAGAGGAAGGAAACGGTCCCATATAATCAAAGCCCCAAACATCAAATGGTTCAATAACAAGAGAATAGTTCATAGGCATTTCTTGACGTCTACTAATATTACCAATTCTTTGACATTCATCACAGGACAAGACAAACTTACGGGCATCTTTGAAGAGAGTAGGCCAGTAAAAACCGGATTGCAATACCTTGTGTGCAGTTCTATCTCCAACGTGGTGTCCTCCATATGCCTCGGAGTGACACTTGCGTAGGATATGTTCCTGTTCATGCTTAGCTACACAATGTCTAATAACACCATCAACTCCTTCTTTATAAAGGTGTGGGTCATCCTAGAAGTAATGTCTTAAATCATAAAAAATATATTCTTTTGCTGGTATATGAAACTAGGTGGTATAAATTTAGCAACAATATAATTAGCATAATCGGCATACCATGGTGCAGTAAGAGAAGCATTTTATGACAGCTAATTGTTCATCTGGAAAGCTATCATCAATAGGTAGTGGGTTATCAAGAACATTCTCTAACCTAGACAAGTTGTCTGTAACGGGGTTCTGAGCTCCCTTTCTATCAATAATATGCAAATCAAATTCTTGTAGCAAGAGAACCCATGTAATAAGTCTAGGTTTAACATCTTTCTTTTCCATAAGATATTTAATAGCAGCATGATCAGTGTGAACAGTTACTTTAGAATCAACAATATAAGGTCTGAACTTATCACAAGCAAATACGACTGCTAAAAATTCTTTTTCAGTAGTAGCATAATTTCTCTGGGCACTGTCTAGAGTTTTACTACATATTGAATAACATTTAGTTTCTTATCAACTCTTTGTCCTAGAACAACACCTACAGCATAATCACTAGCATCGCACATAATTTCAAAGGGTAAATTCCAATCAGGTGGCTGAACAATGGGTGCAGAAATTAAATCTTTCTTAAGTATTTCAAATGCTTCTACACAATCATCATCGAAGACAAAAGGAATATCTTTTTGTAAGAGATTAGTCAGAGGCCTGGAGATTTTAGAGAAGTCCTTAATGAACCTCCTATAAAAGTCGGCATGACCAAGGAAACTTCTTATACCTTTAATGTCTTTAGGACACGACATCTTTTCAATAGCATCAACTTTAGCTTTGTCAACTTCAATACCTCTTTCAAAAATTTTATGCCCCAAGACAATACCTTCATTAACCATAAAGTGGCACTTCTCCCAATTCAAGACAAGACTAGTATCTTCGCATCTCTACGAAACTCGATCAAGGTTGCTCAAGCAATCATCAAAAGAAGATCCATAAACGGAGAAATCATCCATGAAAACCTCAACAATCTTTTCACAGAAGTCAGAGAATATAGCCATCATGCATCTTTGAAAGGTAGCAGGTGCATTACATAAACCAAAAGGCATGCATCTATAAACAAAAGTACCGAAAGGGCAAGTAAAAGTGGTCTTTTCTTGATCCTCTGCTGACACAGATATTTGAGAGAAACCAGAGTAACCATCTAGAAAGCAAAAATGTGTATGTTTAGATAATCTTTCTAGCATTTGATCAATAAAAGGTAAAGGGTGATGATCCTTTTTAGTAGCTTTATTTAATTTGCGGAAATCAGTTACCATCCTATAACATGTAACAATTCTTGGTGGGATCAATTCATCTTTATCATTAGGAACATCAGTAATACCTCCCTTCTTAGGGACACAATGGACATGACTTACCCACTGACTATCAACAATGGGATAAATTATACCTGCCTCCAGGAGGTTTAGTATTTCTTTTCTTACCACTTCTTTCATCTTAGGATTTAACCGTCGTTGGTGATCAATAACTGGTTTGGCGTCTTTCTCCAATTTTATTTTATGTTGGCATAGAGTGGGACTAATGGCCTTAAGGCCATCAAGAGTATATCCAATAGCAGCACAATGCTTCTTTAGAGTTTTCAATAATCTCTCCTCTTCCTGCTCTGAAAGGTTAGCACTAATAATAACAAGATATATCTTCTTTTCATCAAGATAAGCATATTTAAGAGTATCAGGTAATGGTTTAAGCTCAAACACGAGATCACCCTTGGGTGGTGGAGGATCCCCTAGAATTTCAACATGCAAGTTGTGTTTCAAAATAGGTCCCTGTTTAAAGAATACTTCATCTATGTCCCCTCTTTCATTCATAAAAATATCATTCTCATGGTCTAGCAATTATTGTTCTAAAGGATCATTAGGAGGCACGACAATAGAAGCAAGACCAATAATTTCATCCTTACTAGGCAATTCTTTATCATGGGGTTGTCTATGAAATTTAGTAAAATTAAACTCATGAGACATATTTCCCAAACCAATAGTAACAACATCCTTTTTGCAATCTATCTTAGCATTTATAGTATTCAAGAAGGGTCTACCAAATATGATGGGACAAAAGTCATCTTGTGGGGAACCAAGAACAACAAAATCAGCGGGATATCTAACTTTCCCACAGAAGACTTCAACATCTCTAACAATCCCAACCGGTGAAATAGTATCTCTATTAGCAAGCTTAATGGTAACATCAATTTCTTCTATCTCAGCAGGTGCAATATCATGCATAATTTCTTTGTATAAGGAATGAGGTATTACACTAGCACTAGCACCCATATCACATAAGCCATGATAACAGTGATCTCCTATTTTAACAGAAATAACAGGCATGCCTACAACAGGTCTATGCTTATTCTTAGTATCAGGTCTAGCAATTCTAGCAGCTTCCTCACAGAAGTAAATAACATGCCCATCAATATCATCAGCCAAGAGATCTTTAACCATAGCAATACTAGGTTCAACCTTAATTTGCTCAGTGGTGTAGGTGTTCTAGTATTACTCTTACGAACCACAGTTGAAGCTTTATCATGATCCTTTATCCTAACAGGGAAAGGGGGTTTCTCAATACAAGTAGTAGGAACAATAGGATCATTATAAGTGATAGTCTTTTCTTCAACTTTAATAGGTGCAAGTACTTTTACTTCAATGGGAGGATTATATTTAAACCACTTCTCCTTAGGGAGGACAACATGAGTAGCAAATGATTCACAGGAAGAACCTATTATCTCAGAGTCAAGTCCATATTTAGTGCTAAATTCACGGAAAGCATCGGTATCCATAAAAGATTTAACACAATAAATCTTAGGTGTCACACCTGACTCCTTACCTTTCTCGAGATCCCAATCTTCAAAGTTGCATTTAATTCTTTCCAATAAATCCCATCTGAATTCAATAGTCTTCATCATAAAAGAACCAGTACAAGAAGTATCGAGCATGGAGCGATTGTTGAGAGAAAGTCGAGCATAATTTTTTTTGAATAATCATTTCTCTTGAGAGCTCTTGATTGGGGCATGAGTATAACACTGACTTAAGCCTCCCCCAAGCTTGAGCAATGCTTTCTCCTTTGCGAGGCCAAAAATTATATGTATAATTACGATCACGATGAACAAGATGCATAGGATAAAACTTCTGATGAAATTCCAATTTCAATCGTTTGCAGTTCCATGACCCCATATCATCACATAGCCTATACCATGTCAATGCCTCTCCCTTCAAAGATAAAGGGAAGACCTTCTTCTTGATAACATCATCGGGCATACTTGCAAGCTTAAATAATCCACAAACTTCATCCACATAGATTAGGTGTAAATCGGGATGCAATGTTCCATCTCCTGTAAAGGGATTAGCTAGCAGTTTCTCTATCATACCCAAAGGAATTTCAAAGTAAACATTTTCAGTAGGTTCAATAGGTTGAGGAGCAATTCTTTGCTCTACTGGTCGGGGTGAAGATACCCCGAACAAGCCCCTCAAAGGATTATGTTCCATAGTAACAAGTGATAGTAAATTTCAGCACATTATATAAATTTTTCCTTACCAAGTTCCACTTACCAAAGGCGCTTCACTCCCCGACAACGGCACCAGAAAAGAGTCTTGATGACCCACAAGTGTAGGTGATCTATCATAGTCCTTTCGATAAGTAAGAGTGTCGAACCCAACGAGGAGCAGAAGGAAATGACAAGCGGTTTTCAGTAAGGTATTCTCTGCAAGCACTGAAATTATCGATAACAGATAGTTTTGTGATAAGGTAATTCATAACGGGTAACAAGCAATGAAAGTAAATAAGGTGCAGCAAGCTGGCCCAATCCTTTTTGCAGCAAAGGACAAGCCGGGAGAAATTCTTATATAGAGAAAAGCGCTCCCGAGGACACATGGGAATTATCATCAAGCTAGTTTTAATCACGCTCATATGATTCGCGTTTGTTACTTTGATAATTTGATATGTGGGTGGACCGGTGCTTGGGTACTGCCCTTTCTTGGACAAGCATCCCACTTATGATTAACCCCTATTGCAAGCATCCGTAACTACAGAAGAAGTATTAAGGTAAACCTAACCATAGCATGAAACATATGGATCCAAATCAGCCCCTTACGAAGCAACACATAAACTAGGGTTTAAGCTTCTGTCACTCTAGCAACCCATCATCTACTTATTACTTCCCAATGCTGTTGACACCGGATTTTGGCAAGGTACAAAAGGCAAGTAAGATGGCCTCAAGTGAAAGAGTTTTCAACATGAAAAGCTTCAGGTCGCCGAGTGGAATAACTTTGATGTTTAAGTCATCGACATCCGACCTCATCTTAGGGGCCGAAACTGTACTCCGAGTGGCAGAATTTAGTGCTCCAAGTGCTTTTCAGCCGATTACTCCTTCAAGACGACCTCGGATGAAGTAACACCCTACAGGAATTGTCTTCGTCTCGTCGAGGCAATCAATTTTGATATATAGATCATTTCAATCCGAGTTCATATGCAAAAGTTAGAGGCAATACACTGCAGACCGAATCTAAACAGAAATATGGCGCAAGGTACCAGACACCCTGTCTGATGGGTTGCGCGAGCAATTAGGACCTCAAGAATGCCTTGAATCGGAAAACCTACAACACAAGAAAGTTTCGTCTTGTGAAGCCGATCGATTTTCATATATAATTCTTCTCAATCCGAGGTCGTATGAGACCTGGGGAGACAAATCAAGATCAGCCTATGTTTTCGGTCGAGTGAAAAGCTTATTATCCGAGTGAAAACTTATCGGTCGAGTGAACGCTTACCTTTCGAGTAAAAACTTACTGGTTGAGTGAAAGCTTAATTTTCGAGGGAAAACTTACCGGTCGAGTGAAAGTTTGACATCCGAGTGAACTTATTATCATCTGAGCGAAAGATATTACCGTCGGAATTAAAACTTGCCGATCGAGTAAGAGATTGCCTTTCCGAGTGAAAATATAGTCATCCGAGTGGAATATTATCTTCCGAGTGAAAGATTCTAACATCCGAGTGAAAAAGTCCAGTCAGACGAGTCGAGTGACTCTAATATCCGAGTGGATGAGCTCGAATCCGAGTGAAACTGAGCATGTGCCCGAAAGTTTATCAAGATGACCTCAGATAGAGAAGTGTTCAATACGGAAGTTGTGCGTATCGTCAAAACGGTAAACTTTGGTTTTGGAGTCATCATCATCGGAGATATTATATAACCTGCAGATTCACTACGAGACTCGGATAATCCAGTCTGTTGCAAGACCGAGTCCGACTGGAAGGTAAAGATGACCTCAAAAGGTATTCAAGATGGCTTTATTTGAAAAAGTGATCAACATGAGAGTTGTTCGTCTCGTCGAGGCACACAGGTTTGATATTTGGGCCGTCTTGATCGGAGATCATATGCAAGCTCGACGGCCCATGCAAGGAGGAAGACAGAAGTTGGGCCAGATTCAGACTGAATCCGAGTTGGAATAGAACTAGGACTCTAGGACGTGAATTGATGCAATTTTTTTAAGGAAAGCCTAGATGAATCCTTTACTTGTACGGGAAGTCCAGCCGCCTCTTATATATGTTGGGAGTGACGGCCGATTGAACAACACCAATCGAACCAATCAATCTATTACACTTTTGTGTTCATCTATCTTTATCCCCTACCTTTGTATCTTTCTTTCTCGTTCTTCGTTCGTTCTTCGCGTTGGAGGGCAACGATCCACGAGGCTCTAGGGGCGAGCGAATCGACCTAGGGCAGCCCATAGCCGCTGCACTCCCTGACGGGGTCCCTCCTGGGCGTGTGGGGTTTCGGGTCTTCAAAAGCGCCCGCCGACTGTCCTGCGTATCGCGCTGTCGGTCGGGTCTCCTTCGACGTGAGCTGCGGTGCATCACCCCCGGCGTCGAGGGTACACATGAGGTGTTCATGTGTCGACACACTTTTTGGCGACTCCGCTGGGGATGAAGCTTTGAACAGTTTCCAGCCTGTTCTTGCTACGAGGAGAGCGTCATCAAGCGGCTGCAATCTACAACGGTAACATGTATCATCAATCTCCTTATGTAGATGCAAATAGCCATTATGTGGATGTTGCTAGATCTTTCAATGGACATGTCATGTTGGCTAGCCCTAACATTCAAAGGCCGACTAGTTATTCCGTTGGAGAAACTTGGAATTTACAGAATCGCGACATGCAACCTACGAATCTGAACTTTCGTGCATCGGCAACATCTTTCAATATGCCGGTGAACAACACGATTTGTTAGAGTGATCAATATATGACACCTCAATTATAGGAGGGTGTCTCATTTTTTATCCATCGGCAGCCGACTCGCAATATGCGGGTTCATCCCCAAACATGCCGATGGATGGGGGAATCGGCCATGCTTCCATTAGCTATTTGGCCGGTTATCCTCAAACATCATATACTACACCTCGTGAGATTAATTGTTCAGTGGCATATGAAACTAAAAGTATTCATCACTCGGATCACCTTTGTGGTTATGGCCGAGTAAATGGAGATTCTGCAGGAGCATATGTGCCTAATATTGCAGGAGATGAGGTGGCTTTAGCTGCATTAAAAAGTTTAGCCCAAAATAAGAAAATTAGTGCTATTTGCCTTGACCAATGCGAAAAGGGATTGGTTCCTGATTATGAGGCAATAAGAGCTAGGATTTTGAAAGAAGACGAAGTGTTACCAAGTGATCAAACTAGCGAGAGAAAATATTCAACAACAGTGCATACGTCTTCACCTATCATTGCAGCATGTTATACACCCCCTGTACAATTGCAAAATTTCAGCAACATCAGTTCATTGCTGAAAGATCCTAAGAGCATTGGGGGGCAAGCCGATCCAAGCATGGCTGAGTTTAAAGAAAAATATGTGGCCCAAGTGGACAAGATCAAGCTAGAGCTCACAGGGAATAGAGTTAATGAATTTACTACACCGACCCTGAATTACCAACAGAATATCGACAGGATTATGAAGCACTCAAGAAGAAGCGTGGAGAAGAAGATTTGCAAGAGTACATCAAGTATCTTCCTCCGTGTAGCAACCATGTTGGCTCTTCTACACTTTTAAGGCAAGATAAAAAACAAGCTTTGCAAGCCAATCAGCAAGAAAGGGTTCACTTGGCTAATATGGTTGATTCGGTTGAAACTGAGTCAAATATGACTAAGTCATCTACAGCCGAGTCGAACAATTCCTTTAAAGCAAAGACGATGGTGAATTCAGTTGAAACCAGATTGAGCACACAGACGGTTACAGCCGAGTGCATAGAGTCCATACTGAGTACATCATGCCAGCCGAGTGCATCGTTCCAGACAAGTGCATCGCCGGCTAAAGTCGAGTGCATCAAGCCAATTATTGATGTGTGTACCAAAACAGAAGATGCAAGTTTCACCGAGCAAAGGAATGGTAAACGCAACAAATTGGCCGTGTTAGATTTTTCTGGATGTAAGGGAGCTTATATGCTACCCTATGAGTTTTTTGATAAAGATATTGATGAGCATCAAGAACAAAGTAATATGGTTGAACACAGTTCAGTTAACGATGAGCATCAAGACCAAGAAAATGCGGCCGAGCAAAGTTCAACTGACAAAGAGCGTCCGAGTGAAATCCACTCGGGCAATCCGAGTGAAATATACTCGGGCAATCTGAGTGATGAGGCACGAGATCCAGAAAAAGAGGAAGAGGCATTGGAGAATTATTCAGAAGTGGAGCAATGTATTGTTCCAGTGGTGCAACCATCTTCTCCTTCCAATGTCTTCACAAAGGTACACCTAGGAAACAGTTTATTCAATTTTCGATTCGGTCAAAATCATATTGTTGATGCACCCGTTAGTAAGATTCTAATTAATTTTGAAAGACCAATCGAAATGAGTAATCTGTTTTTTAGGAATGATCTTGTCACTAATCATGCTAGTCAACACATGGCATCATTCATAGAGGCTAATAGTGACAACTTATCGCAGCCAAAGTTGTTCCTGTCATGCCGACTGAACTTTATATTCATATGGACAACTTTGTTTGTTTCATGCATGGCTAACATTTGGTCTCGGATGAGACGTATATTCTGTAATTATTTTGGTTGCAGGAATATAAAGCCAGGTTCAAAGTTCTCCAGGATAGTCGATTCAAGCGCATCGGGAAAGGAGGATGAAAATCAATGCATAGCCGAGTCAGATGACACTAAGCTGGCACCACTCGGTTGTTTTGTTTCAGATCTGATATCACAATATCTGTTAATGGACCATGAGTGTATGTCCAGTGCAAGCATAGTTGATCACATCATCGGTGCATCGCTGACTAATCCTATTATTATAATTGATCACAAGGTCGAGCCGTCAAGACAAGAGCGAATGCAATGTTCGTTTGAGAAAAATTTCAAAGATTGCAACATGATCCATCAAGTCGAGCAATCGGATAAAATACAACGATTGGAGTTTGTTGAGGCACGATCATTTGGCCAGTCGAATCAAATTGGTTTTGACGGCAATCAAATGTTGACTCGGCTATCTCAAGTCGATTCATCTAAAGGTCAACAGGTAGACACCAATGATGACGGGGTCAAGTCTTCGAGCAAGGATATGGTTAAAAGGTGCATCAACAAAAATCTTGAAGACAGGAATTCCATCAAAGCTACAATGGAGACATCTAGCACTTGGGGGCAACGAGGAAATTCAAAGACCGATACATGCACAATTAAAGAAAGCAAAGGCAATGGTAAGCACAAAGGTAAAAGGCCGAAAGTCACTTTTGCGCAGTTATTAGAAAAATATCAGAAGATAAGTGAGGCAAAGAGTGCTTATCGGCCGAGTGAAATAAAAGCATTGAAGTCACCCCCGAGGCATAAATCTGAAGACCAGGATTGGCGAAGGAAGAAGTTGAGCAAGCAGACTCCATATCCTCCTTTTGGGCCACCAATACCGATGTCATGGATACATCCTCATATCGACTATTATTCATATCAATCACGGAACAAGTATAAATCAAGGGCACACTGTCCATCATATTCTAAACCACCTAAGCAAAATTATGTAGCTCCGAGAGGATCGTCGTTTGTTCAACAACAACATGTTATAGACCGACTCAACCAAAAAGAATCGGTCTGGAGCTCAACAAAGAAGATGGATGCGGTCAAGCAAGTATACCGAGTGAAAAAGGATGGCCGCAAATGTGCTATTTCAGATCCGACTCCAAATGACAAAAAGCCAGCCGAGTCTATGTTGGCTACTAAGGACAATAAAGTGAAGAAATTAACTTTCAAAGATCTAATCGCCGAGTTTGGTCAGGCCAAGCCGGAGATGCCCAAAGCTAGGAAGAATTTGCCAGTGCATAAAACAAAATCACAGCCGGGATGCTCACTCGGCTTATCACATTGGCAAGAAAGAAAACTAAAGAGGCTCAGGGTCAAGGAGCTGGAGAAGAGGAATATGGCTTGGGTTCCCAAGAGAAATCCTCAAGTCAAGAGCAGAATCACATCTCCTGTTGCAAAGCTGGTAGGAGTAAAGGAGGACAAGTGTGAAGCCGGTAGATGGAGTCGACAGTTTTCATCTCACTATAGGGGACTCCAAATGGCACATCGTCCATGTTCTTCGACCGTTCCATCAAAACCAGCATCCCGGAGCTTAACCCCAGCTGAAACATCTGAATTATTTTGGCTATTCACACTTTGGTGGACGGGCTCATCATGTCCTTCGAGATAAGGACACATGGCCGATATTTGCATATCAACCCAAGAGTATATTGTGTTGACAAAGTTGGCATCTGAATAATTGTGTTCATTGTGGTGTATCTCATATTCCCAAAGCCAATTCTTAGTTTTGCCAACACTGGAAGGCCGACTAATTATTCGGCCACTAATCGAGAGTCTAGTGCAAGAAAATTGTCGACTCATATTGTCAGTTTATCACAGGATCCAGAAAAAGTGTGTCACCGAGTTGAATGAAGCTCTGTTCACTCGGTGAGCAAGGAAATGTTGACTCAGGAGACCGAAGTAAGGGGGTGTGACATCACATTTATCAGTCGGCGCTCACTGGACGCCAAGTCAAAATGTCGTGGAGATTATTTTCATGATTCAGTTTAACAGCGCCCAGAGTCGGTGTTATTCACATATTTCTTCACGGGCTTGATTTGAGGACTTCATGACGACTAGAGCTTACATGCTAATAATCAAGCCGAATATGCTGTGCTATTCAGGCTAGATGACTTTTTGGCTAAGGGGTGGCGTGCATCAAGGTTCACAATGATTCGTTGCCAACCGTCCAACAAATGTTATCTTTATATGCATCGACGAATCACTCAAACATTGACCTCGTGAGTTGCGGCTGACTCCACGGTGGAGTCGGCCACTGATGGATCTAGTGTGAGTCATATAGCTGGCTGGAGAAAGTTTCTCTTATCTGCAGGATCCAAGTTAGGAGACATCCATTATTCGGCAGAGACTTGATGGAGTATTTTTTATCAACAATGAGGGGAATCACCGAATAGTTGATGGTTCCTTTAAGGTGCATGGACATAATATTTTGGCATCCGGTATCGCCGAATGGTTCTAATATCCCCGTAGAATACTTGGATAAAGGTCAAGTCAAGGATTGACATGAGAGACTTACATGAAGGCGTTCGTGGCATCCAATGGTTGTTCTCAGACGACTATTATCTGAAAATGCTCTATCCAAGAAGCAACAAGCCTAAGCATATGGCCGATAAGAATTATCGTCTTCAGCATGCACAGCCGATGTAGTGTTGACATCGTGCTTAAAAGAAGTATTTTCTGGCACGCAAGCTCTGCCAGAAAACAGGGGCGCATGTGTTGACACCGGATTTTGGCAAGGTACAAAAGGCAAGTAAGATGGCCTCAAGTGAAAGAGTTTTCAGCATGAAAAGTTTCAGGTCGCCGAGTGGAATAACTTTGCTGTTTAAGTCATCGACATCCGACCTCATCTTAGGGGCCGAAACTGTACTCCGAGTGGCAGAATTTAGTGCTCCGAGTGCTTTTCAGCCAATTACTCCTTCAAGACGACCTCGGATGAAGTAACACCCTAAAGGAATTGTCTTCGTCTTGTCGAGGCAATCAATTTTGATATATAGATCATTTCAATCCGAGTTCGTATGTAAAAGTTAGAGGCAATACACTGTAGACCGAATCTAAACAGAAATATGGCGCAAGGTACCAGACACCCTGTCTGATGGGTTGCGCGAGCAATCCGGACCTCAACAAGGCCTTGAATCGGAAAACCTACAACACAAGAAAGTTTCGTCTCGTCAAGCCGATCGATTTTCATATATAATTCTTCTCAATCCGATGTCGTATGAGACCTAGGGAGACAAATCAAGATCAGCCTATGTTTTCGGTCGAGTGAAAAGCTTATCATCCGAGTGAAAACTTATCGGTCGAGTCAACGCTTACCTTTTGAGTAAAAACTTACCGGTCGAGTGAAAGCTTAATTTTCGAGGGAAAACTTACCGGTCCAGTGAAAGTTTGACATCCGAGTGAACTTATTATCATCTGAGTAAAAGATATTACTGTCGGAATTAAAACTTGCCGATCGAGTAAGAGATTGCCTTTCCGAGTGAAAATATAGTCATCCGAGTGGAATATTATCTTCCGAGTGAAAGATTCTAACATCCGAGTGAAAAAGTCCAGTCGGACGAGTCGAGTGACTCTAATATCCGAGTGGATGAGCTCGAATCCGAGTGAAACTGAGCATGTGCCCGAATGTTTATCAAGATGACCTCGGATAGAGAAGTGTTCAATACGGAAGTTGTGCGTATAGTCAAAACCGTAAACTTTGGTTTGGGAGTCATCATCATCAGAGATATTATATAACCTGCAGATTCACTACGAGACTCGGATAATCCAGGCTGCTGCAAGACCGAGTCCGACTGGAAGGTAAAGATGACCTCAAAAGGTATTCAAGATGGCCTTATTTGAAAAAGTGATCAACATGAGAGTTGTTCGTCTCGTCGAGGCACACAGGTTTGATATTTGGGCCATCTTGATCGGAGATCATATGCAAGCTCGACGGCCCATGCAAGGAGGAAGACAGAAGTTGGGCCAGATTCAGACTGAATCCGAGTTGGAATAGAACTAGGACTCTAGGACGTGAATTGATGTAATTTTTTGTAAGGAAAGCCTAGACGAATCCTTTACTTGTACCGGGAAGTCCAGCCGCCTCTTATATATGTTGGGGGTGACGGCCGATTGAACAAGACCAATTGAACCAATCAATCTATTACACTTTTGTGTTCATCTATCTTTATCCCCTACCTTTGTATCTTTCTTTCTCGTTCTTCGTTCGTTCTTCGCGTTGGAGGGCAGCGATCCACGAGGCTCTAGGGGCGAGCGAATCGACCTAGGGCAGCCCGTAGTCGCCGCACTCCCTGACGGGGTCCCTCCCGGGCGTGTGGGGTTTCGGGTCTTCAAAAGCGCCCGCCGACTGTCCTGCATATCGCGCTATCAGTCGGGTCTCCTTCGACGTGAGCTGCGGTGCATCACCCCCGGTGTTGAGGGTACACGTGACGTGTTCGTGTGTTGACAAATGCCTTCCTCTAGGCCCAAACAATGGTGAAGTGTCATGTAGTCGACGTTCACATAACACCACTAGAGGAGATACAACATACATCTCATCAAAATATCGAACGAATACCAAATTCACATGACTACTTATAGCAAGACTTCTCCCATGTCCTCAGGAACAAACGTAACTACTCACAAATCGTATTCATGTTCATAATCAGAGGGGTATTAATATGCATTAAGGACCTGAACATATGATCTTCCACCGAATAAACCAACTAGCATCAACTACAAGGAGTAATCAACACTACTGGCAACCCACAGGTACCAATCTGAGGTTTTGGGACAAAGATTGGATACAAGAGATGAACTAGGGTTTGAGAGGAGATGGTGCTGGTGAATATGTTGATGGAGATTGACCCCCTCCCGATGAGAGGATCGATGGTGATGATTTCCTCCTCCCGAAAGGAAGTTTCCCCGGCAGAACAGCTCCGCCGGAGCCCTAGATTGGTTCGGCCAAGGTTCCCGCCTCGTGGCGGCAGTGTCTCGTCCCGAAAGCTTGCTTATGATTTTTTTTCCAGGGTAAAATACTTCATATAGCGGAAGATGGTCACCAGAAGGCTGCGAGGGGGCCCACGTGGCAGGGGGCCGCGCCCCACACCCTCGTGGACGGTGGGTGGCCCCCCTCTGGTATTTCTTCCGCTCAATATTTTTTATTAAATCGAAAAAAGACTTTCGTGGAGTTCCAGGACTTTTGGAGTTGTGCAGAATTGGTCTCTAATATTTGCTCCTTTTCCAGCCTAGAATCCCAGCTGCCGGCATTCTCCCTCTTCATGTAAACCTTGTAAAATAAGAGATAATAGGCATAAGTATTGTGACATAACGTGTTATAACAACCCACAACGCAATAAATATCGATATAAAAGCATGATGCAAAATGGATGTATCAATCCTCCAGCCAGTTAGGTGTCGCATTCTTAGTCTCCAAGAGTCATTGTGGATTGCCGGTGAACGAAGTCTGTGAAGGTTTGGAAGTCTCCCTTGAAGACGTACTTGAGTGATTGGGCGAGGACTAAGTGTTCTTAGCTCAAGGGGAATAAGGTGAAGACACGGTCTTCTGAGTTGAATCTCAGCCTCCCTAACTAGATGTATAGTTGTCACAGCAACTGTAACTGGTCCAACAAATCCCTTGTCCTCTCCGAGCAACTGGTTCTATCCTTCCTCTCTCACCTTACTTACAGTTTGCCTTCATGAAGTCTTTGCCCACTTGCCTGATCTGATTGACTTCATTGTGTGAAGACTGTTTACTGTTTGGCTTCATACTATCTTCCATCCTGATCCATACTACCTAGCTGCTGATAGTCTTCATGCTTTCACTACATTGCTTACTTGACTATGGCTTGTCTAGTGTAGTCTACCTTTCGCTGCATGTCAATAGGTTCATTTCTATCGTTTGTCTTCAAAGCACCCCTGTTTTGAAGACTTTCATAAAAATCGCCTATTCACCCCCCCTCTAGTCGAATACTAGCACTTTCATAAATAGTTTGCTTTTGAATGCAAATGCACATGGCAGGTTTTGCTTTGTGGAGGCCATCTTCATAGTGTTAAGACAATTCATCATGCATATAAAAAGATAATGAAGATAACGATATGCAAAATGAAAAATGGGCGTCTGCAGAATGACTTCATGCAGAATTTATCATCACATCACAAAATGGCAGCAAAAGTAGCAGACAACCATCAAGTTTAAGTGTTACAACTCAAAGGCCAAAAGTTTCAAAATGTGAGTTGTAAGAACTTAGCAAAAATTAAGCAACCACCCATATGGACCCGCTTGAAGACTATCAACTCATATGCTAAGAACTTAGAAAAAATTAAGCAACCACCCATATGGACTCGCTTGAAGACTATCAACTCATATGCTTCTCCCGCTTTTGTAGTAATGACCAAAAAGATTTGAAGACATAGAGTATCTACTCGTTCCCAGGTGGAGGAGGCGAAGTTGGAGCGGCAGGGTCGACCCTGGAGTTTGGTGGTGCAGACGGTCCTTGTGCATCATCATCATGCAATGTCGTTAGAACCGGCGAAGGGGCGTCATCTTCTTCATCGACGACTCTCGCAATAACAGTTTCAGCCAAAGATGAGCACTCAGAATCTTCAATGGAGGGTGTGCGACACCAACTTGCATTCTGAGGAGGCCTAGAGTCAAACTTGAAATTTTCAGTGAAGCCATCCGCGCGAAGATCATCTTCAGTGCAGAGCAGGTTGAGACTCTTCCAGGAACGGCGACATGCTTCATGGGCTACAAATGAGTTCTTGGTGGCCAAGTTGCGAATGCGATTGACATCCACCAAGATACTTCGCATCTGACGCTTCCCGCCAGTCATGATGTCTGTCCTGCTTTTGATGTAAAGCCACCAGAAGCTCATGGTCAGTAAGTACATGAGGACGCTTCTGCGGCCTTTGTGCAATGGTGCTTGAAGTGGCTTAAGTGTTTGCACGGGGCGGTAGGCACAGGTTGCCAGCCAAAGGATAAGCAAGACTTGCAGCATTGGGCACATGAACACCATCAATGGGCTGTGTGAAGCTCTGGAACTCAGCATTCTGTAGGTGAAGGGGCTTCTTGGCAGGCTTGGAGTAGATGGCTTCAACAGACATATCAACATCAGGCAAGAAGACAATGTGATTGTGCGATGTTGGTCGATAGTGAATAGTTGAATGATGCTTAATCAAGTGCATCACCCATGGAGCATAAAACTTCATACCAAATAGATCAATCCCGGATGTAGCAAGTTGTCTGATGAAGAAATCCTGGGTGTTGAATCTGAGCCATTGATGATATAGAATACCAAAGTCTTCATGGCACCTTCAAGTTTGGCTTTAGAAGAATGGCTTTTGATGGGCCAGAGAGTATGCCTTAGAATGTGTTAAACTGTGCGTGGCAGATACTCAAGGTCCTTAATAAAGAATTCCTTTGGATATTCAGCGTCTTGGGGCAAAGGCTTCATCATGCTAAGCATTTGGCTCATGTTCGGCTTTGGTTTCTGAAATATGCTCTGCAGTTCATTCTGATAAAGCAAACAACCAGGTTCGTATAACTCACCTGGAGTGGGCAGGGAAGTAAGCTCGATGATATCCTAACTTTGGCTTCGTGATGTAGATCACCTATCATCCACTCAAGGATCCAAGTCTTCGGGTCCTGGTTGTAGCCTCGAATGTGCAAGGTGGCATAGAACCGTAGAAGGAGCTCTTCATTTCAGTGCTCTTTATGAGTCACGAATGCCAGAAGGCCAATGTTGGCATCCTGGACTTGGGGGTATCTAGTCCTGCCTACCTGCAGCCCACCGCGTGACTCCATCAACGGCCTGGTACAGCCCAACTTCGACATCAACACCACAAGACCCTCGCGAGGGACCAAGCCTCACGAGGCGGACGACGCCAAGACCCCCGAAGGAGTTGAGCCTCCTCAGGAGGGCTCCTGAGGAGCGAAGAGTTTTATGGAGCTACCTCATGAGGCTCAGCTGATGTGAGCCACGACGACCAAGGCCAGGCGGGCGCCAGGCGGGCGCAGAGCGTGATGTCTACTACACAACCTTCTTCTTGTAGACATTGTTGGGCCTGCAAGTGCACATGTTTGTAGGACAGTAGCAAATTTCCCTCAAGTGGATGACCTAAGGTTTATCAATCCGTGGGAGGCGTAGGATGAAGATGGTCTCTCTCAAAAAACCCTGCAACCAAATAACAAAGAGTCTCTTGTGTCCCCAACACACCCAATACAATGGTAAATTGTATAGGTGCACTAGTTCGGCGAAGAGATGGTGATACAAGTGCAATATGGATGGTAGAAATAGGTTTTTGTAATCTGAAAATATAAAAACAGCATGGTAACTAATGATAAAAGTGAGCACAACTGGTATTGGAATGATAGGAAACAAGGCCTAGGATTCATACTTTCACTAGTGCAAGTTCTCTCAACAATAATAACATAGATAGATCATATAACAATCCCTCAACATGCAACAAAGAGTCACTCCAAAGCCATTAATAGCGGAGAACAAACGTAGAGATTATGGTAGGGTACGGAACTAGCTCAAAGTTATTCTTTCGGATCAATCTATAAAAGAGTTCGTACTAGAATAACACCTTAAGATACAAATCAACCAAAATCCTAATGTCACCTAGATACTCCATTGTCACCTCAAGTATCCGTGGGCATGATTATATGATATGCATCACACAATCTCAGATTCATCCAACCAACACAAAGTACTTCAAAGAGTGCCCCAAAGTTTCTACCAGAGAGTCAAGAACATGTGTCAACCCCTATGCATAGGTTCATTTGCAGAACCTGCAAGTTGGTCACCAAAACATACATCAAGTGGCACATGATATCCCATTGTCACCACAGATAAACACGGCAAGACATACATCAAGTGTTCTCATAAAAGACTCAATCCGATAAGATAACTTCAAAGGAGAAACTCAATTCATCACAAAAGAGTAGAGGGGGAGAAACATCATAAGATCCAACTACAATAGCAAAGCTCGGGATACATCAAGATCGTGCCATAGAAGGAACAGGAGAGAGAACATGAGAGAGAGGGAGATCAAACACATAGCTACTAGTACATACCCTCAGCCCCGAGGGTGAACTACTTCCTCCTCGTCATGGAGAGCGCCTGGATGATGAAGATGGCCACCGGTGATGGATTCCCCCTCTGGCAGGGTGCGGGAACGGGCTCCCGAGAGGTTTTTGGTGGCTACAGAGGCTTGCGGCGGCGGAACTCCCGATCTATCTTGACATTCGATAGTTTTAGGGTATGTAGGGTTATATAGGCAAAAGAAGTCGGTCGGAGGGTGCTCGAGGGGTCCACGAGACAAGGGGCCGCGCCTTGTAGGGGGGCGCCCCCCTATCTCCTAGGCTCCTCGAGTATCTTCTGACTTGATCTCCAAGCCTCCAGGATGATATTCTTCCAGAAAATCACGATGCCGAAGGTTTCATTCCGTTTGGACTCCGTTTGATATTCCTTTTCTTCGAAATACATAAACAGGCAACAAAACAGCAATATGGGCTGGGCCTCTGGTTAGTAGGTTAGTCCCAAAAATGATATAAATGTGTAAAATAAAGCCCATAAACATCCAAAAGGGGTAATATAATAGCATGGAACAATAAAAAATTATAGACACGTCGGAGACGTATCAAGCATCCCCAAGCTTAATTCCTGCTCGTCCTCGAGTAGGTAAATGATAAAAACAGAATTTTTGATGTGGAATGCTACCTAGCATAATTCTCAATGTAATTTTCTTTATTGTGGCATGGATTTTCAGATCCAAATGATTCAAAATAAAAGTTCATATTGATAAAAGAAATAGTAACACTTCAAGCATACTAATCAAAGTAATCATGTCTTCTCAAATAACATGGCAAAAGAAAGTTCATCCCTACAAAATCATATAGTTAGGCTATGCTTCATTTTCGTCACACAAAGATGTTCCCAACTTCTATACCCCCGATGAAAAGCCAAGCAATTGTTTCATACTTAAATAATCTCAAACTTTTTCAACCTTCACACAATACATGAGCGTGAGCCATGGATATAGCATTATGGGTGGAATAGAATATGATGATGGGGATTGTGTGGAGAAGACAAAAAAAAGGAGAAAGTCTCACATTGATGAGGATAATCAACGGGCTATGGGGATGCCCATCAATTGATGTCAACATGAGGAGTAGGGATTGCCATGTAACGGATGCACTAGAGCTATGAATGCTCAACAAAAGAAAACTAGTGGGTGTGCATCCAACTTGCTTGCTCACGAAGACCTAGGGCATTTGAGGAAGCCCATCGTAGGAATATACAAGCCAAGTTCTATAATGAAAAATTCCCACTAGTATGAAAAAGACAACTTATGAGACTCACTATATGAAAAACACGGTGCTACTTTGAAGCACAATATATGAGACTCACTACATGAAGAGCAAGGTGCTACTTTGAAGCCCAAGTGTGGAAAAAGAGATAGTAACATTGCCCTTTTTTTATTTTTTTCTTTCTTTTCTTTTTTCCTTTTTTGGGCCTTTTTTTTGCCTTTCTTATTTTTTTTTCTTTTTTTTCTTTGGGCAATGCTCTAATAATGATGATCATCACACGTGTACTACAACATATGAATTACAACTCGAAACTAGAACAAGATATGACTCTATATGAATGCCTCCGACGGTGTACTGGGATGGTGCAATGAATCAAGAGTGACATGTATGAAAAATAATGCATGGTGGCTTTGCCACAAATACGATGTCAACTACATGATCATGCAATGGCAATATGACAAAAGTAAAGTATGTCATGATGATGAACGGAATGGTGGAAAGTTGCATGGCAATATATCTCGGAATGGCTATGGAAATACCATAATAGGTAGGTATGGTGGCTGTTTTGAGGAAGATATAAGGAGGTTTATGTGTGATAGAGCGTATCGTATCACGGGGTTTGGATGCACCGGCGAAGTTTGCACCAACACTCAAGGTGAGAAAGGGAAATGCACGGTACCGAAGAGGCTAGTAATGGCGAAAAGGTAAAAGTGTGTATAATCCATGGACTCAGCATTAGTCAAAAGAACTCATATACTTATTGCAAAAATTTAGAAGTCATCCAAAATCAAGTACTACGCGCATGCTCCTAGGGGGATAGATTGGTAGGAAAAGACCATCGCTCATCCCCGACCGCCACTCATAAGGATGCACAAGCCAGGTACACTTCATGTTTCAAATTTGTTACACAACTTTAATCATACGTGCATGCTACGGGACTTGCTAACTTCAACACAAGCATTCTTTAAATTCATAATCACCCAACTAGCATGACTTTAATATCACTACCTCCATATCTCAAAACAATTATCAAGTATCAAATTGATCATAGCATCCAATTCACTTCCTATGATAGTTTTTATTATACCCAACTTGGATGCTCATCATTCTAGGACCAACTTTGTAACCATAGCAAATACCATGCTGCTCTAAAAGACTCTCAAAATAATATAAGTGAAGCATGAGAGACTAGCAATTTCTACAAAATATAACCACCGCCATGCTCTAAAAGATATAAGTGATGCACTAGAGCAAATGACAAACTACTCCGAAAGATATAAGTGAAGATCAATGAGTAGTCGAATAATTGTGCAACTATGTGAAGACTCTCTAACATTAAGGAATTTCAGATCTTGGTATTGTATTCAAACAGCAAGCAAAGCAAAATAAAATAACATTGCAAGGATAGCACAACTCATGTGAAGAAGCAAAAACTTAGGCTCAACCGATACTAACCGATAGTTGTTGAAGAAGAAAGGTGGGATGCCTAACGGGGCATCCCCAAGCTTAGATGCTTGATACTTCTTGAAATATTATCTTGGGGTGCCTTGGGCATCCCCAAGCTTGAACTTTTATGTCTCCTTAATTCCTCTCATGTCATGGTTTCTCTTTTTATCAAAAGCTTCATCCACAACAAACTCAACAAGAACTCGTGAGATGGGTTAGTATAAACCAATGCAAAACCTTATCATTTTCTACTGTAACAAATCACTTAAATTATTATTCAACATTGAATACTAAATGCCTCTGCATATTTAATACTTCTATCATCAAATAGAATCATTAAACAAGCAAACATATGCAAACAATGCAAACATAACAGCAATCTGTCAAAACAGTATAGTTTGTAAAGAATGCAAGAGTATCAATACTTCCCTAACTCCAAAAATTATGAAATAAAATTCCCAATGTATTAAATTTATCAGATCTCATTATGCAAAAAGTTTGAACATAATATCATGCTCTGACTTTTCTAGGGAATGTTTGCAACAGCGGTAAACTTTCTGTTTTCAAATAGCAACATGTATACTAGCAAAATAAGCATGGCAAAGGCTATCCTTGACTTCTTTATTGAAACTAAAGATGAGAAACATTATTCTAAATAACATCAAGAAAATACTAACAAAAGAAAATGACGCTCCAAGCAAAACACATATCATGTGGTGAATAAAAATATAGCTCCAAATAAAGTTACCGATGAACGAAGATGAAAGAGGGGATGCCATCTGGGGCATCCCCAAGCTTAGGCTCTTGGTTATCCTTGAATATTACCTTGGCGTGCCTTGTGCATCCCCAAGCTTAGGCTCTTGCCACTCTTTATTCCATAGTCCATCGAATCTTTACCCCAAACTTGAAAACTCCACAACACAAAACTCAACAGAAAACTCGTAAGCTCTGTTAGTATAAGAAAATAAAACCACCACTTAGGTATTGTAATGAACTCATTCTAAATTCATATTGGTGTTAAACCTACTGTATTCCAACTTCTCTATGGTTCATAAACTATTTTACTAGTCATAGATGCATCAAAATAAGCAAACAACACAATGAAAACAGAATCTGTCAAAAACAAAACAGTCTGTAGTAATCTGTATCAAATGTATACTTCTGGAACTCCAAAAATCCTACCAACTTAGGAAGTCCTAAGAAACCTGTATACCAATCCAGTGCAAAAAGAATCAGATCATAATCACGTTTGTGTGAATTAACAAAACTAATTTACTGGGTGCAAATGTTTCTGATTTTCAGCAGGATCAACACAACTATCACCGTAAGCTATCCTAAAGGTCTTACTTGGCACTTTATTGAAACAAAAGCTATAAAACATGGTTAATACAGTAGAATAATCATGTGGACACACAAAAATAGTAAGGATAAATATTGGGTTGTCTCCCAACAAGCACTTTTCTTTAATGCCTTTCTAGCTAGGCATGATGATGACAATGATGCTCACATAAAAGATAGGAATTGAAACATAATGGGAGCATCATGAAGCATATGACTAGCAAATTTAAGTCTAACCCACTTCCTATGCATAGGGATTTTGTGAGAAAACAACTTATGGGAACAATAATCAACTAGCATAGGAAGGTAAAACAAGCATAGCTTCAAAAATTTAAGCACATAGAGAGGGAACATGATATTATTGCAATTCCTACAAGCATATATTCCTCCCTCATAATAATTTTCAGTAGCATCATGAATGAATCCAACAATATAACCAGCACCTAAAGCATTCTTTTCATGATCTACAAGCATAGAAAATTTACTACTCTCCACATAAGCAAAATTCTTCTCATTCGGAATAGTGGAAGTGTCATAAGAGACTTGAACACTAAAAATTGTTTCCACATTAAAAGAGTAATGTTCAGAAAAAGGGTAATCATAATCATGACAAGATTTGTAAATATAATCATCACTACTTTTTATAGCATAAGTTTTATCACAATAATCATCATAAGTAGCCACTTCGTTCTCATCATAATCGATTGAAACCTCTCCCAAGATAGTGGAATCACTAAATAAAGTTGACACTTGTCGGGGAAACTGATCCACGAACACCTATGGGGCCGGCGGACCGGGCCCCTTTCAGTTCGGCGGGGGGCGGAGGTCGCACGAAGAGCAGATCGAGGCGAAGCACACGAGCAATTTACCCAGCTTCGGAGCTCTCCGGAGAGATAATACTCCTACTGCTGCTTGTCCGATTGTATTGTGTTCTTGCTTGAGAGAGCTAGGTGTTTTTCTGGCTTCCGAATGAGCCGAACCCCCTCTACGTTGCGCATGGGCCTCCTTTTATATGCTCAAGGGGTCACCGACAGGTGGCAACGCAGAGAAGGGTAAAAGCGTAAAAAGTGTTGCGGTTGGTACACCTACTTGCACAGTGTATTCTACCTAACCCTGACGACAGGGGACAAAGGCATTAAATGCCCGTATGTGTCGCCCAAACAGTGCATAAAGGGACCGTCAGGGACGCCACCGTTCGCCACGATGGCGATCTTGTCAGCGTCGCATGCCACCGCGCACCGCTGGCTGCACAGCCTCATGCCACGCGCGCCTGGAAAGGCCCCCAGAGCGACATGTTGGCGGATGTGCTGGAGCGTGGGTACAGAGTGGTTACTTGCCGCGGCAAGCGCCTTGCCGCGGTCGTCGTCTTGTCGCGCCCGGAAGCTTGTCGCTCACCAGGCCTCGAGATGCCTTGGTTGGTCTTCCCGGCAAGCTCCTCTTGCCGGGGCCTTGTTGCCTTGCCGGGACGCGTGGCGCGTCACGGCAAGTTCCTTGGGATGCCTTGGTTGGCCTTCCCGGCAAGCTCCTCTTGCCGGGGCCTTGCCTCCTTGGCTTGAATACTTTGTTCTTGAATGGCTCCAAAGGAACCACGGAGGATCTTGGCGGTCGCCCGGCAAGCCTTGCCGCGGGGTGCTGCAACTGCCCGTGCACAAGTTCGGGATACTAGAGTACCCCTATTCTAGTACACCGATAGGAGCCCCCGGGCCTGGGCCATACACGGTGCCGAGCGCTGTTGGGCCAGGCCCAAAATAGGGCACGGGCACACGCGGCCTGGGTTACGCCGAACCTTGCTCCGCATCCACCGCGCCCTCCCCGAACGGCACGCGTTGATTGCGGCATCGTGGGAGAGATCGTGGGTGGTTTCTTTATTCGGAAGGGCGAAACGTCCGCCCCCTCCCTCTTTATAAGTAGGGGAAACAGGGGCAGTTCGTCCACTTCGCCGGTTGCTACTCCATTCTCACAAATCTCCGCCGCTCCCTCCTTCTTCCCGAAGCCGAAGGAGAGCAGCGCTCCGCCCCCCATTGCCACCAACATCACCAACGCCGCCAACTTCCTCCACCACCTCCGCCATGGCTCCAAAAGCCGACAAGGGGAAGGGTGTGAAGTCGGCTGAGGCGCAGCGGCTCGCGGCGCTGCGGAAGGAGCGGGCCCTCTTCTCCCGTCAGCTCGGTGCGAAGGAGCTGAGGGAGTACTACTACCTCTTCTGGTCGACGGAGACGCGAGCGCATCCGCGCACGAGGGTACTCCCGGCCACCGCTTCGAGACTGGCTCCGAACGGGTACCCCTTTTTCGCGCTGTTCTTCTACTGCCGGCTCTGCCCGCCTTTCTCTGAATTCTTTTGCGACATCATGAACACCTACGGGTTCCGCCTCCTTGACTTCACCCCCAACGCCGTTCTAACCATGGCAGTTTTCGCACATCTGTGCGAAAACTTTGTCGGCGGGATCGCTTGGATCTCGAGAGTCGGCAAGAAGGAAGCATATCTGGAGGGTGAGCTCCGTAGCAAGTGGGAGGAGTGGAGAGCAGAGTGGTGCTGGACCGTCGAGGAGGAGCCGCAGCCATTCACTGCCGTGCGCCAAGCCCCAATAGTACGCGGCAATGATTGGAGCAACGTGGCCCCGGAAGATGACAGGCTGAAGATTGCCGTCACCCGCATCCTTCGCCTCAGGCTTGCCGGGCTCACTGTAGGCGTTGTAGGCGCAGATTTCCTTCGCCGCCGTATCACCCCCCTACAGGAGAGGGGGAGACCCGCCTGGGAGTTCAAGAACTCGGCGGATATCATGAGGCTGTGCCCGGGCCTCAATTTCAACTTCACGGTCTTGGAATTGGACGCGATGCTTCTGGAGCTGTTCAAGCGCGACCCCCAGCACCCATTTATGTTGCCGCGGAATGTCGTTCCGCTGTGCAACAATTCTTCACTTGACCGCATCCGCGCGATGATGCCGTTGTGTGACTCTCACGGAATCGCCCCAACTTGGCAAGAACCTGCGAATGACGTCGTGCGGGCGTTCTTCGACGACTTGGTAGAAGTGCCGGTCCGTGCTGATGAGCAGAAGAGCCTCACCCGCGACACCACCGATGCGGAGATGCAGCGCATCGCCACCAGGCTGGAAGAGGCGGTGGCAGCTGCTGCCGCAGGCGTGTTTGGGTTCACCGTGGAGGAGGCAGAGGCAGCAGAGGCGGCAAGCCTTGCCGAGCGCGAGGAGTTTGCCGGCGAGGAAGATCTTGCCGGCCCTGAAGCTGAGCCGAGCAAGCCCGGCGAGGAAGAGCCCGAACCTTCAGACAGCTTGCCGCAGGCGGAGCCCCCGGCTCCGGCAAGGAGGCGTCTTCGTAAGGCCGCGGACGTAGCGGGGCGGCCGGCGGGTCAACAGCCTCCGGGCCACGCGACACGCTCTACCGCGGCAAGCACCGTTGCCGCGGGAGCGCCTCACGCCGCTGCGGCAACTGGAGCGGGGTCTTCCCGGTCCACCACTGCTGCTCCTGCCAAGCGGGCAAGGGAACCTACTCCTCTGCCTCGCCGCACCGGAGGGGAGCCAGACTTTGATCTCTCCGCGCTCAGCTCCGACGATGAAGAAGAAGAGTAAGATTCCTTGCTGTCCTCGTAGTTCTTCAATTCTTGCTATCTTGTTGCTTTCATCTTGTATCTGACTTGCTTCGATCTGGATCCATTCCTTTTCAGGACGCTGGCCCAGAGAGCGGCGAAGAGAGCCAAGGCCCCGGTGATTGTCATCGAAGATGATCCCACCGTGTCAGCAGGGGGGTGTCTGAGACCACCTTGACGGACCCGGCAACTACTCCCCAAACCAGCCCCCAGCGCAAGTTTATAATTTACTTCCTGCCGTCAGGTGCGCATGGGTGCTCTTTTCTCTACTGATATCTTGACTGTTGATTTGTGTAGGAGCAGAACAGCCTCACCAGGAGTGCTTGGAAGCTGCTCCCGAGGTGCCATCTGCTTTGACTACGCCGCCAAGGGAGGAGTCCCCGGCAAGGGAGCGCTCTCCTGCAAGGGACAACTCTCCGGCAAGGGACAGTTCTCCGGCAAGGGACGGCACCAGTGATCCTCCGGCGGTTGAGACCGCGACCGCAGACCCCTGCACAGGTAATCTTCTTGCCTGAAAACTTCCCTTGGGTTCTTCTTCTTCTGAATTTCCTTTCTTGGATTTTTGCTTGACTTTTCTCCCTTTTTCGTTCCTCAGATCCATCTGCCGCGGAGCCAATGGAAACCGAGGACGCCGGCGAGGAGAACACGCGCGGCAACAACGACGACGCCGTTGCCACCGAAGAAGAGGCCGATGCTGATGATCCCGCCGGCGAAGAGGCCGCCAAGGCTACCGCCGCAGAAGCTGGCGAGGAATCCGGCGATCGCACTGACGGCCCCATGGCCGCAGGAGCGCCAGGCGCTGCATCGACCGCCGATCCCCCCCGCCGCCGCTGCAGAGCCAGGCTCCGAAGAGCCGTAGCCCGGCGCCTACCTGAAGGCCGGCGATGGCATCTTCATCAAGCTCCCCTGGGCGTCGAGCTCCAGGGCTCCGGTTGAAGGAGAAACTTTTGATGAAGAGGTGCTCGCCTCTGCTGGGCTGGCGCTGGTCGATGCGCCAAGCAGCAGCAGCGACGAGTCTGAGGAGGAGCGGCTGCTGTGGAAGCTGCTGTTGCTCTACTGCGCCCGACAAGCCAAGCTGGCGTCCCGAGAGGCACTTGTCGCGAAGGCGGGAGTTGACATTGAGAAGCGCGCGGAGGAGCTCCGGGGCCTCAGGCAGGAAACTCTCCGGTCCTTGGCGGAGGAGCGGGAGCAACTTCTCGAGGAGCGGAAAGCTTTCCTCCTCGAGAAGGCTGAAGCTGAAGAGAAGCAACGGCTTGTCGCCGAAAACTTATGTGCGCAGGAAGGAGAGTTGGCGCAGCGCAAGGTCAATCTTGACAGCCACGAGGAGGAGCTTGCCGCGCACGAGCAAGCGATTGGCGGGCTCTCAAGGAGGCAAGGGACGCTGCCACAGCTGCTGAGGCCGCCAAGAAGGAGCTGGAGGTGAAGGTGGCGCAGCTGGAAGCCGATCTCAGGGCGAGCGGCGAGGAGCTCGCTACGCTCAAGCGTGAGCGCGAGAAGGATGCTGCCGCTCATGGTGAGCTGCAGGGTCTTCTCGCTGAGAGGAATAAGGAGCTCAGCGCCGCCAAGGACTCCAACGCAGATCTCGAGCTGAAGCTGGCCACGTTGACTCAGACGCTGGACGGCTCCAGGGAGCGGGAGGTGGCCTTGTCGGAGAAGATCAAGGCCGACGAGGCGCTGTTGGCGAATGCTGCTGCCGCCCACGACGCCTTCAGGGAGACAGTGGAGCATTGGACTGAAGGTCTTGTGGATGCTGCCGCTGCCATCGACAGGGAGTTGGCGCAGCTGGGGATGGAGGATTTTGGGTATCCCTCCGACGAGCATCTCCAACCCAGCGCCAAGCTCAGCCTGTTCTTCAAAGGCGCGGCGATGGCCCTCCAGCGACTCCGGGAGAGGATCCCAAAGCAGCTGGCCGACGAGTCACGCAGGATTTGCGCGGGGGCTCTCCAGAAGGTGCTGATGAAGGTGGCGTTCCGCAATCCAGGCCTCAACCTCACCAACGTCCTCAAATCCTTGCCGCCGGATGCTGATCTGGATGCGCTCAAGGCCCTTGTCGCACCCATTGTGGACAAGGTGGGCGAGATCAAGAGGGTTGAGGGCGATCGCGTAGACTAGGCCGCCCATTTCTTTTTCTCTTTGTCGCCGCTGGTCATGTCACGAGAACAATCTATTAGAGCTGCGACAAGCTATCTTGTAATATAACTCTATGTTGGGTAATGATCGCTATGTTATTTCCTTTACTTGATTCCCTGCTTTGTATGTTTTTACCCTACGCTTTAAGGGAACTTGTCGGGGCAGGCACCCTTGCCGCGAGCGCTGAGTGCGGGACATCAGCAGCCTACTGGCGGTGCCGCTTCCGACAAGAAACCTTGTCGGAACTAGTCGCAGCTCACTTAAGTTGTTGAGTGGACTCGAAACAAAGTAAGGGCGCAACTAGCTACGAGTTGGTTCCCCGCCAGGTTTCCATACAAGCGGTTCAGGAAGATAACTTTAAAATTTAAAAACTGATTGCTCAAACTTTGGCAACTTAGCTTTTCTGTCGTTTGCTTTCCGGTAAGGCGAAAACTTGCTTGAATGATTCCTGGTCCACACCATTATCTTCTCCTTCCCCCCGGGAAACTTGTGGGCGAGGGAACCTTCCTTTCCTTTTTGAGAAGAAGAAAGAAGAGAAAATAAAGATATGGAGCCTTATGGCTCGTTATTGCTTACCGGGGGTAGGTGCTGCACAAAGTGTCAGATAACGCATGAAAATATAAAGTAAAAAGCATGAATTTGACAAGATGTGCGGAGCACATGAGCTTTACTTACGCACGGGGTCTGCGCTCGGTTTTGTACAAAGGATTACATGCAACATCGGCAAGACTTGTACCAAAGGTGATTGCCGAAACGGGTTCCGGCAACCGCGCCCTACGGGTAAAACTTACGAAGATGCTCAATGTTCTAGGAGTTGCTCACCGGTAAACCATCTTCGGTCTCAAGGCGGACAGCGCCAGGCCTAGTGACTCGTTTCACCCGATAAGGGCCTTCCCACTTCGGCGTCAACTTGTTGGAATTCTTGGCGGACTGAACGCGCCGAAGAACAAGGTCGCCTTCCTCGAAACTTCTGGCTTTAACTTTGCGGCTATGGTAGCGGCGCAAAGCTTGCTGGTATCGAGCGGCTCGTACAGCGGCCTGAAGACGGTCTTCCTCAAGGAGCAGCGCGTCATCTTGTCGCAGCTGCTCTTGCTCAAGCTCATCATAAGCGAGCACTCGAGGCGACCCGTATACGAGTTCCGTGGGGAGAACTGCCTCTGCTCCATAGACTAGAGCGAAAGGTGTCTGGCCAGTGGCTCGATTTGGCGTCGTCCTGATCGACCAAAGAACCACCGGCAGCTCCTCGATCCAGTTTTTTCCGCACTTGTGCAGCCTGTCGAAAGTTCTGGTCTTGAGCCCGCGCAGCACTTCAGCATTTGCCCTCTCCGCTTGACCGTTGCTTCTCGGATGAGCAACAGAAGCGAAGCAGACCTTGGCGCCAAGATCCTGGACGTACTGCATGAAGGTGCGGCTCGTAAATTGCGTGCCGTTGTCGGTGATGATCCTGTTAGGGATCCCGAAACGGCAAACAATCGACCTGAAGAACTTGACTGCTGACTGTGCTGTCACCTTCCTCACTGGTTCCACTTCTGGCCACTTTGTGAACTTGTCGATTGCAACGTACAAGTACTCAAAGCCCCCGACAGCTCGGGGGAAGGGACCGAGGATATCGAGCCCCCAGACCGAAAATGGCCAGGATAAAGGGATCGTCTGGAGAGCTTGAGCTGGCTGGTGTATCTGCTTGGAATGGAACTGGCACGCTTCACACTTGGTTACTTGTGCAGTTGCATCCTGGAGGGCTGTCGGCCAAAAGAAACCTTGCCGGAATGCCTTGCCGGCAAGTGCTCTTGCGCCAATGTGGTGACCACATATGCCTCCATGTATCTCTGCCAACAGCTTTTGTCCTTCTTCCCGGTGAATACACTTCAATTTCACACCGTTGAGTCTTCTTCTGTACAGTGTGTCGTCGACAAACTGGTACATACTTGACTGCCGGGCTACTCTTTTCGCTTCTTCTTGTTCTTCGGGAAGTTGTCCTGTCTGAAGGAAATGGACAATCTGCTGTGCCCATGCTGGAGCTTGCGGCTCGACAACAAGGACTAAAGGCACATCTGCTGCTGCGGGAGCATCCGCTTCTACGGCGAGAACCTGTGGCTCTGCCGGAGCTTGATGTTCCCCGACAAGCTTGCCGGAGCAAAACTTGTCGGGAGTGTTTGCTTCAACGGAACAAGCCCTAAGGCTTGCCGGAGCAGACTGCTCCTCAGCATCCTTGGTGTTGATCTTGGGGACCTTCTTGGCGGCGGCTTCGGGGAGTTCTGCCGGAAAGTAGTCACCAGAAATCAACTTCCTCTTCTTGCTCTGTCCAGTTGATGGCGTTACAGACGATTGAGTCAGCTTGAGCACAGAGATCCCTGGTTCCACAGGCAACTTTAGTGCGGCACACTTCGACAGGCCATCAGCTATGTCATTCTGAGCTCTCGGAACATGTTCCATCTGCAGGCCATCAAAGTGCTCTTCCAGCTTCCTCACTTCATCAACATATGCTTCCATCAACGGACTCTGATAGTTCTTGTTCACTTGGCGGACGACAAGCTGTGAGTCACCCCTGACAATGAGTTTCTTGATCCCAAGGTCTGCTGCAATCCTGAGACCGGCAAGCAATCCTTCATACTCTGCAGTATTGTTCGTTGCTTGCTCCTTGGGAAAGTGCATCTGGACTACGTACTTGAGGTGCTCTCCGGTGGGTGCAACAAGTAGCACGCCCGCACCGGTGCCTTGCCGCGAGAAGGCACCATCAAAGTACATCAGCCACTCTTTGCTTGCCTCCTTGACGGGGATGCTCGTTTCTGGAATTTCTTCATCTGGTGTTGGCGTCCACTCTGCTATGAATTCTGCCAATGCTCTGCTTTGGATAGTTGAAGTGCTCTCAAACTTGAGGCCGAAGCTTGACAGTTCCAGTGCCCACTCGACAATCCTGCCTGTCGCTTCTGGATTTTGCAGTATCCTCTTCAGCGGAAAGCGAGTGACGACTGTGATCTCATGTGCTTGGAAGTAATGGCGCTGCTTTCTCGAGGCCATGAGGAGGCCGAAAAGCAATTTCTGCACACCAGAGTACCTTGACCTAGCCCCCTGTAGAAGGGAACTGACAAAGTAAACTGGGCGCTGCACCATTCTCTTCTGCACCTTCTCATGCTCCTGCGCAGATCCATCCTTGTCGGGACCAGAGCTTGCCGGTGAAGTCCTCTGCTTGTCGCCGGATGTATCTGCCGTGGTTGCTGGCTCATCATCCGCCTCCCTCTCCGCTACTAACACAGCACTAACCACTTGATTGGTTGCCGCTATATATAGCAGCAACTTCTCTTGTGGCTTAGGTGCGACAAGTGTTGGAGTGGAGGACAGGTATCTCTTCAAGTCCTGCAGCGCAGCCTCCGCTTCCGGAGTCCATTTCATTGGACCTGCCTTTTTCAATATTTTGAAAAATGGCAGGGCGCGCTCAGCAGACCTAGAGATGAACCTGCTGAGAGCAGCTACGCAACCGGCAAGTCTTCGTACATCCTTGACGCGCTTTGGTGCTTCAATCTGCTCAATGGCCTTGATCTTGTCGGGGTTGGCTTCTATTCCCCGCTGAGACACAAAGAACCCGAGAAGCTTGCCGGAGGGGACTCCAAACACGCACTTCTCGGGGTTAAGCTTGAGGTTGATCTTGCGCAGATTTGCAAAGGTTTCGTCCAGATCTTGAATCAGAGTTGCTTTGTCCTTGCTCTTGACCACTATGTCATCCATGTAGGCTTCCACATTTCTGTGGATTTGCGGTTCAAAAGCGTCATGGACTACCCTTGCAAATGTTGAACCAACATTCTTCAAACCGAAAGGCATCCGTACGAAACAGTATGTGCCACATGGGGTAATGAATGCGGTCTTCTCCTCATCCTCTTCTGCCATGAAGATCTGATGATATCCTGAGTATGCATCAAGAAATGAAAGCAAGTCACATCCGGCCGTGGAGTCAACAATCTGGTCGATGCGCGGCAAGGGAAATGGGTCTTTGGGGCAAGCTTTATTAACATCGGTAAAGTCAATACACAGCCTCCATTTCCCGTTTGCCTTGCGCACGACTACAGGATTGGCCAACCACGTAGGATGGAGCACTCCTCTGACAAGGCCCGCTGCTTCCAATTTCTTGATCTCTTCTGCAATGAATTCTTGGCGCTCCAATGCCTGTTTCCTGACTTTCTGCTTGACGGGCCGCGCGTGAGGACAAACGGCAAGATGGTGCTCGATTACTTTCCTGGGAACACCAGGGATGTCAGACGGTTGCCATGCAAACACGTCGACGTTCGCCAAGGAAAGCAACGAGCGCGCTTTCCTATTTAGGGTCGAGAGTGGCACTGATGGTGAAGGTACCACCAGCGCCGTCCTCCTTGGCGGACACCTTCTTGGTCTCTGGTGGAGCTGCCATTGTCTTCTTACACTTGCCGGTGGAGCTCGATGGTGCGTCCTCGACGGTAGCGCAGCACTCTGAAGAGGTGCGCTTGCTGGAGTGGGCATCAGAGCTCTTGCCGGACTTGGTCTTCTTCTTCCCCCCGGGAGCTTCAGCGGCAAGTGAGTCGCGATCTGTTGCGGCTGCTGCTTCCCGGTAGATCTTGTCGGCGCAGATAAGGGCATCCTTCTTGTCGCCAGGGACAGAGATGACACTTATCGGGCCTGGTATCTTCAGTACGTTGTATGCATAGTGAGAGGCTGCCAAGAACTTGGCCAGTGTTGGACGACCAAGTATCCCATTGTAAGGCAATGGAAAGTCAGCAACATCAAAAGTGACCCTCTCAGTCCTGAAGTTCAGCTCGCTGCCAAATGTTACTGGCAACGTGATCTTTACCTTCGGCTTGCTCCTTCCCGGATTGATTCCTTGAAATGTGCCGGTCTCTTCGAGCTCGCTATCAGGGATCTGGAGTTTCTGGAGTACCGCGGAGGAGATCAAGTTCAAGCCGGCCCCGTCGTCAACTAGCATCTTGGTGACCTTGAGGTTGCGGATAGTTGGTGAAACCAACATCGGCAAGCACCCGACCGCATTTATGCGATCAGGGTGATCCTCAATATCAAAGATGATAGGCGTGCTGGACCATTTCAGAGGCTTGCGTGACTCGACGGGTGGTTCTGCCGCATTGACTTCCCGCACCCACTACTTGAGCTGGCGGTGTGAAGTATGCAGAGAAGCACCGCCGTCAACGCACAGGACCTCTGTGGCTTTCTGGAACTCCTGCTCATCGGCCTCATCTTCATCCATATCTTCATCGTCGTCGTCATCTTCATCCTTGTCGCGGCCGCGGGGAGGTCTGTCTCCTTGCCGCTGCTTGGCCTTGCCGCGGCGTCCTCCTCACCCGGGATGTTTCTTGCTAGCTCCTCCAGCACCTTCCTGAGCTTTCTCCTTGTCGCGCCGCTCGTATTCAGCCTTTTGCTGCTCGACAAGCTGCTCGACCTTCCTGCATCTCTGGAGGTCATGGCCCTTGGTGCGGTGGATCTTGCAGTATTGCTTGTTGGGGCCGTCCTACTTGTCGGCGACTGCCACAGCTGCGACAACCTCCTTGCCGGAGCTACCAGCTTCGGCTTTCTTGCTGGACTGCTCAACAACTAGCACATCTTTGCCTTTCTTCTTCCTGTTGTTCCGCCGCCGGTTCTTTCTTGCCGGGGCAGTGTCCTCACTATCAGATCCTCCTGCTCCTGTGTTCTCTCCGGGGAGTTTCCTCCCTTCCTCAGCACGTGCACACTTGTCGGCCAGGGCATATAGCTCACTGACATCTCTAATCTTGCACATCGCCATCTCCTCCCGCATCCTGCGGTTTCGCATGTTCTGATGGAACGCACTGATTACCGCGGCAGGGTGGACATCTGGGATGTTGTGCTGTACGCGGCTGAATCTTTGAATGTACTTGCGCAAGGGCTCTCCTTCCTTCTAGGCGAGCAGATGAAGATCGCTCTCTTGGCCATGAGGCTTGTGGCCGCCTGTAAAGGCGCCGACAAACTGATGGCACAGATCAGCCCAGGAGGATATGGAGTTGTCCGGCAAGTGCATGAGCCAGGATCTGACATTGGGCTTGAGCACCAGCGGGAAGTAGTTGGCAAGGATCTTGTCGTCCCGTCCTCCGGCAGCATGCACCACGATGGTGTAGATGCTGAGGAACTCCGACGGATGCGTCTTGCCGTCGTACTTCTCTGGTACATCTGGCTTGAAGTTCTTCGTGCTGGGCCACTGGACTTGCCGCAGCTCACGAGTGAACGCAGGGCAACCTACCGCGTACGGCAAGTCGCCTGGTTCCCCTGGCGCATGCATGTCAACAGAGGGCCCAGCGCGCTTGTCGGATTGACGTCGCGCTTCTCTTTGGCGCTCGATGCGAGTACGAGCGTCTTCTTGCTGTCGTTCGTGAAGAACTTGGCGCTAACCGCGACGAGCTCGTGTATTAACTTTACCGATGTTAATAAAGCTTGCCCCAAAGACCCATTTCCCTTGCCGCGCATCGACCAGATTGTTGACTCCACGGCCGGATGTGACTTGCTTTCATTTCTTGATGCATACTCAGGATATCATCAGATCTTCATGGCAGAAGAGGATGAGGAGAAGACCGCATTCATTACCCCATGTGGCACATACTGTTTCGTACGGATGCCTTTTGGTTTGAAGAATGCTGGTTCAACATTTGCAAGGGTAGTCCATGACGCTTTTGAACCGCAAATGCACAGAAATGTGGAAGCCTACATGGATGACATAGTGGTCAAGAGCAAGGACAAAGCAACTCTGATTCAAGATCTGGACGAAACCTTTGCAAATCTGCGCAAGATCAACCTCAAGATTAACCCCGAGAAGTGCGTGTTTGGAGTCCCCTCCGGCAAGCTTCTCGGGTTCTTTGTGTCTCAGCGGGGAATATAAGCCAACCCCGACAAGATCAAGGCCATTGAGCAGATTGAAGGACCAAAGCGCGTCAAGGATGTACGAAGACTTGCCGGTTGCGTAGCTGCTCTCAGCAGGTTCATCTCTAGGTCTGCTGAGCGCGCCCTGCCATTTTTCAAAATATTGAAAAAGGCAGGTCCAATGAAATGGACTCTGGAAGCGGAGGCTGCGCTGCAGGACTTGAAGAGATACCTGTCCTCCACTCCAACACTTGTCGCACCTAAGCCACAAGAGAAGTTGCTGCTATATATAGCGGCAACCAATCAAGTGGTTAGTGCTGTGTTAGTAGCGGAGAGGGAGGCGGATGATGAGCCAGCAACCACGGCAGATACATCCGGCGACAAGCAGAGGACTTCACCGGCAAGCTCTGGTCCCGACAAGGATGGATCTGCGCAGGAGGATGAGAAGGTGCAGAAGAGAATGGTGCAGCGCCCAGTTTACTTTGTTAGTTCCCTTCTACAGGGGGCTAGGTCATGGTACTCTGGTGTGCAGAAATTGCTTTTCGGCCTCCTCATGGCCTCGAGAAAGCTGCGCCATTACTTCCAAGCACATGAGATCACATTCGTCACTCGCTTTCCGCTGAAGAGGATACTACAAAATCCAGAAGCGACAGGCAGGATTGTCGAGTGGGCACTGGAACTGTCAAGCTTCGGCCTCAAGTTTGAGAGCACTTCAACTATCCAAAGCAGAGCATTGGCAGAATTCATAGCAGAGTGGACGCCAACACCAGATGAAGAAATTCCAGAAACGAGCATCCCCGTTAAGGAGGCAAGCAAAGAGTGGCTGATGTACTTTGATGGTGCCTTCTCGCTGCAAGGCGCCGGTGCGGGTGTGCTACTTGTTGCACCCACCGGAGAGCACCTCAAGTACGTAGTCCAGATGCACTTTCCCAAAGAGCAAGCAACGAACAATACTGCAGAGTATGAAGGATTGCTTGCCGGTCTCAGGATTGCAGCAGACCTTGGGATCAAGAAACTCATTGTCGGGGGTGACTCACAGCTTGTCGTCCGCCAAGTGAACAAGAACTATCAGAGTCCGTTGATGGAAGCATATGTTGATGAAGTGAGGAAGCTGGAAGAGCACTTTGACGGCCTACAGATGGAACATCTTCCGAGAGCTCAGAATGACATAGCTGATGGCCTGTCGAAGTGCGCTGCACTAAAGTTGCCTGTGGAACCAGGGATCTTTGTGCTCAAGCTGACTCAACCATCTGTAACGCCATCAACTGGACAGAGCAAGAAGAGGAAGTTGATTTCTGGTGACTACTTTCCGACAGAGCTCCCCGAAGCCGCCGCCAAGAAGGTCCCCAAGATCAACACCAAGGATGCTGAGGAGCAGTCTGCTCCGGCAAGCCTTAGGGCTTGTTTCGTTGAAGCAAACGCTCCCGACAAGTTTTGCTCCGGCAAGCTTGCCGGGGAACATCAAGCTCCGACAGAGCCACAGGTTCTCGCCGTAGAAGCGGATGCTCCCGCAGCAGCAGATGTGCCTTTAGTCCTTGTTGTCGAGCCGCAAGCTCCAGCATGGGCACAGTAGATTGTCCATTTCCTTTAGACATGAGAACTTCCCGGAGAACAAGAAGAAGCGGAAAGAGTAGCCCGACAGTCAAGTATGTACCAGTTTGTCGACGACACACTGTACAGAAGAAGACTCAATGGTGTGAAATTAAAGTGTATTCACCGGGAAGAAGGACAAAAGCTGTTGGCAGAGATACATGGAGGCATATGTGGTCACCACATTGGCACAAGAGCACTTGCCGGCAAGGCATTCCGGCAAGGTTTCTTTTGGCCGACAGCCCTCCAGGATGCAACTGCACAAGTAACCAAGTGTGAAGCGTGCCAGTTCCATTCCAAGCAGATACACTAGCCAGCTCAAGCTCTCCAGACGATCCCTTTATCCTGGCCATTTTCGGTCTGGGGGCTCGATATCCTCGGTCCCTTTCCCTCGAGCTGTCGGGGGCTTTGAGTACTTGTACGTTGCAATCGACAAGTTCACAAAGTGGCCAGGAAGTGGAACCAGTGAGGAAGGTGACAGCACAGTCAGCAGTCAAGTTCTTCAGGTCGATTGTTTGCCGTTTCGGGATCCCTAACAGGATCATCACCGACAACGGCACGCAATTACGAGCCGCACCTTCATGCAGTACGTCCAGGATCTTGGCGCCAAGGTCTGCTTCGCTTCTGTTGCTCATCCGAGAAGCAACGGTCAAGCGGAGAGGGCAAATGCTGAAGTGCTGCGCGGGCTCAAGACCAGAACTTTCGACAGGCTGCACAAGTGCGGAAAGAACTGGATCGAGGAGCTGCCGGTGGTTCTTTGGTCGATCAGGACGACGCCAAATCGAGCCACTGGCCAGACACCTTTCGCTCTAGTCTATGGAGCAGAGGCAGTTCTCCCCACGGAACTCGTATACGGGTCGCCTCGAGTGCTCGCTTATGATGAGCTTGAGCAAGAGCAGCTGCGACAAGATGACGCGCTGCTCCTTGAGGAAGACCGTCTTCAGGCTGCTGTACGAGCTGCTCGATACCAGCAAGCTTTGCGCCGCTACCATAGCCGCAAAGTTAAAGCCAGAAGTTTCGAGGAAGGAGACCTTGTTCTTCGGCGCGTTCAGTCCGCCAAGAATTCCAGCAAGTTGACGCCGAAGTGGGAAAGCCCTTATCGGGTGAAACGAGTCACTAGGCCTGGCGTTGTCCGCCTTGAGACCGAAGATGGTGTACCGGTGAGCAACTCCTGGAACGTTGAGCATCTTCGTAAGTTTTACCCGTAGGGCGCGGTTGCCGGAACCCGTTCCGGCAACCACCTTTTGTACAAGTCTTGCCGATGTTGCATGTAATCCTTTGTACAAAACTGGGCGCAGACCCCGTGCATAAGTAAAGCTCATGTGCTCCACACATCTTGTCAAATTCATGATTTTTACTTTATATTTGCATGCGTTATCTGACACTTTGTGCAGCACCTACCCCGGTAAGCAATAACGAGCCATAAGGCTCCATATCTTTATTTTCTCTTCTTTCTTCTTCTCAAAAAGGAAAGGTAGGTTCCCTCGCCCACAAGTTTCCCGAGGGGAAGGAGAAGATAATGGTGTGGACCAGGCATCGTTCAAGCAAGTTTTTGCCTTACCGGAAAGCAAACGACAGAAAAGCTAAGTTGCCAAAGTTTGAGCAATCCGTTTTTAAATTTTAAAGTTATCTTCCTTGAACGACCGTGCTTTGTATGGAAAACCTGTGCGCGGAGGAACCAACTCGTAGCTAGTTGCGCCCTTACTTTGTTTCGAGTCCGCTCGACAACTTAAGTGAGCTGCGACTAGTTCCGACAAGGTTTCTTGTCGGAAGCGGCACCGCCAGCAGGCTGCTGATGTCCCGCACTCAGCGCTCGCGGCAAAGGTACCTGCCCCGACAAGTTCCCTAAAAGCATAGGGTAAAAACATACAAAGCAGGGAATCAAGTAAAGGAAATAACATAGCGATCATTACCCAACATAGAGTTATATTACAAGATAGCTTGTCGCAACTCTAATAGATTGTTCTCGTGACATGACCAGCAGCGACAAAGAGAAAAAGAAATGGGCGGCCTAGTCTACGCGATCACCCTCAACCCTGTTGATCTCGCCCACCTTGTCCACAATGGGTGCGACAAGGACCTTGAGCGCATCCAGATCAACATCCGGCGGCAAGGATTTGAGGACGTTGGTGAGGTTGAGGCCTGGATTGCGGAACGCCACCTTCATCAGCACCTTCTGGAGAGCCCCCGTGCAAATCCTGCGTGACTCGTCGGCCAGATGCTTTGGGATCCTCTCCCGGAGTCGCTGGAGGGCCGTCGTCGCGCCTTTGAAGAACGGGCTGAGCTTGGCGCTGGGTTGGAGATGCTCGTCGGAGGGATACCCAAAATCCTCCATCCCCAGCTGCGCCAACTCCCCGTCGATGGCAGCGGCAGCATCCACAAGACCTTCAGTCCAATGCTCCACTGTCTCCCTGAAGGCGTCGTGGGCGGCAGCAGCATTCGCCAACAGCGCCTCGTCGGCCTTGATCTTCTCCGACAAGGCCACCTCCCGCTCCCTGGAGCCGTCCAGCGTCTGAGTCAACGTGGCCAGCTTCAGCTCGAGATCTGCGTTGGAGTCCTTGGCGGCGCTGAGCTCCTTATTTCTCTCAGCGAGAAGACCCTGCAGCTCACCATGAGCGGCAGCATCCTTCTCGCGCTCACGCTTGAGCGTAGCGAGCTCCTCGCCGCTCGCCCTGAGATCGGCTTCCAGCTGCGCCACCTTCACCTCCAGCTCCTTCTTGGCGGCCTCAGCAGCTGTGGCAGCGTCCCTTGCCTCCTTGAGAGCCCGCCAATCGCTTGCTCATGCGCGGCAAGCTCCTCCTCGTGGCTGTCAAGATTGACCTTGCGCTGCGCCAACTCTCCTTCCTGCGCTAATAAGTTTTCGGCGACAAGCCGTTGCTTCTCTTCAGCTTCAGCCTTCTCGAGGAGGAAAGCTTTCCGCTCCTCGAGAAGTTGCTCCCGCTCCTCCGCCAAGGACCGGAGAGTTTCCTACCTGAGGCCCCGGAGCTCCTCCGCGCGCTTCTCAATGTCAACTCCCGCCTTCGCGACAAGTGCCTCTCGGGACGCCAGCTTGGCTTGTCGGGCGCCGTAGAGCAACAGCAGCTTCCACAACAGCCGCTCCTCCTCAGACTCGTCGCTGCTGCTGCTTGGCGCATCGACCAGCGCCAGCCCAGCAGAGGCGAGCACCTCTTCATCAAAAGTTTCTCCTTCGACCGGAGCCCTGGAGCTCGACGCCCAGGGGAGCTTGATGAAGATGCCATCGCCGGCCTTCAGGTAGGCGCCGGGCTGCGGCTCTTCGGAGCCTGGCTCTGCAGCAGCGGCGGGGGGATCGGCGGTCGGTGCAGCGCCTGGCGCTCCTGCGGCCTCGGGGCCGTTAGTGCGATCGCCGGATTCCTCGCCAGCTTCTGCGGCGGCAGCCTTGGCGGCCTCTTCGCCGGCGGGATCATCAGCACCGGCCTCTTCTTCGGTGGCGGCGGCGGCGTCGTTGTTGCCGCGCGCGTTCTCCTCGCCGGTGTCCTCGGTTTCCATTGGCTCCGCGGCAGATGGATCTGAGGAACGAAAAAGGGAGAAAAGTCAAGCAAAAATCCAAGAAAGGAAATTCAGAAGAAGAAGAACCCAAGGGAAGTTTTCAGGCAAGAAGATTACCTGTGCTGGGGTCTGCGGTTGCGGTCTCAACCGCCGGAGGATCACTGGTGCCGTCCCTTGCCGGAGAACTGTCCCTTGCCGAAGAGTTCTCCCTTGCCGGAGAGCGCTCCCTTGCCGGGGACTCCTCCCTTGGCGGCGTAGTCGAAGCAGATGGCACCTCGGGAGCAGCTTCCGGGCACTCCTGGTGAGGCTGTTCTGCTCCTACACAAATCAACAGTCAAGATATCAGTAGAGAAAAGAGCACCCATGCGCGCCTGACGGCAGGAAGTAAATTATAAACTTACACTGGGGGCTGTGCTGGGGGCTGCTTTGGGGAGTAGTTGCCGGGTCCGTCAAGGTGGTCTCAGAAACCCCCACTGCTGACACGGTGGGATCATCTTCGATGACAATCATCGGGGCCTTGGCTCTTTTCGCCGCTCTCTGGGCCAGCGTCCTGAAAAGGAATGGATCCAGATCGAAGCAAGTCAGATACAAGACGAAAGCAACAAGATAGCAAGAATTGAAGAACTACGAGGACAGCAAGGAATCTTACTCTTCTTCTTCATCGTCGGAGCTGAGCGCGGAGAGATCGAAGTCCGGCTCCCCTCCGGTGCGGCGAGGCGGAGGAGTAGGTTCCCTTGCCCGCTTGGCAGGAGCAGCAGCGGTGGACCGGGAAGACCCCGCTCCAGTTGCCGCAGCGGCGTGAGGCGCTCCCGCGGCAATGGTGCTTGCCGCAGTAGAGCGTGTCGCGCGGCTCGGAGGCTGTTGACCCG